>NW_014543169.1:0-2147 GCF_000741045.1 Vigna radiata var. radiata | reverse complement strand
TATCAAGCTTTTAAATAACTCCTTTTGGACCATGCCTTATTAAATTTGTCGATCCGAGCTCTTCAAATTTTAAATCTTCTTATTGGATCATTTTTACTGAATTTTTTGGTTACTCTGAATTTACTAAGCATATCGATCAGAGTTTACAGTTTTTAAATCTTGCTATCGGATTATTTTCTATTGAAATTTTGTTGATCTGAATTGCTGAGCATATGGCTTAAAATTTCCCTGTATTTTCTGGAATTTTAAAGAAAATTTTAGTATTAAGCTTTAATTTTAAAAGATATTTATGTGGTACTAATATTTGTCAGTTTTTTAAGTTTGTTACAGGTCAGGTCGGCATCAGTCAGTACCAAGTAAGTTTAGAATTTAAGTGTAGTAAGTAAGTAGGCTGCGCGTTAGGTTTCTCGTTAGGGCCCCCATTTTATTCCCCTTTAGGTCTTCGCTGCAACCTGGAACCTTTCTTTGTCAGTACTCACCATGGGTTTCCAACCCGAGCTTCTGTTGGCGGAACACATTGAGTATGAACTTCGAATTAGAGGAGATAAAGCTGATGGACACGTACTGGTCTTGTGCAAGAGGCTTCGAGGGCTACTGGACAGAGGTGTTCCCCCGAACAGGGAAATTTTACTCAACTTAGATGTAGAGGAAGAGAAGGCTCGCATTGGGGCACACATCACTACCCTTAAACAACAATTCGAAGATTTCAAGCGGGATCCGCTCCATGGTCGAGAGAAACAACTTGTTGCCAGACTTGAACATTGCCAAAGGCGAGTTAACAACCTTCGTTCGGCACTAGAAGAACCGGAGGAACTGACCCCTCTCCAGTGTCTAGATGACACCCTAGCAGTCCTTCTTCGAGAAGTAAAGGAGTATGCAGCTGCCAACATGGACACTATCCTGGATCTGTCCAAGCTGATATCCACCGGACCTGCTGCTAGTATTGCTAGTTCATCCAAGAATGTCACCTTCGCAGACTCAAGAGAGGAACGCCCGGCTGTTTCTGTTTCTCAAGGCGGAAACCCCCCTGTGATGTCCCTGCTGGACACCCCGGTCTTTCCCAGTCACCCTGGATCTCATAATCCCACCGCTGTTAGCCACTCGCCCATTTCTACTGCTCAAATGACATCATCCACTGTTCTACCTCCATTCTACAACCATGCCCCAATGGCATCGTCCACTGTTCTACCGCCATTCTTCAATCATGCGGCAACAACACCATCCTCTGTGCTACCGCCATTCTACAGTCATGCCTATAATCCAGCTTTTCAACATGCATTTCCTGCTCATGTGCAACAGTACCCTTTTCCCTATGTACAACCTTTCCCTCCTTCAATGGCTCAACCTCCTCTTCGTTCAAATCCTAATCCTTTTGCTGGATCAAATCAAAACCCCCAGTTGCCCACCTCTTTTTCCTATCAGAGTTTCAATCCTGGAGTAGCTAACTTCCCCAGCTTCCCTAGTGTGCCTGATATGAGTCTACGTAGAAGAGAAAACAACTCTCCCAGTTTGGAATTTCAAGATTCAGACTCCAACTTGCCATCTTATGCCTTCTTCAACTCCCGATCATCTCAGCGTTCGTCCAAGAATTTTTCTAAACTTCGCAATCCCTTAGAGAAGATGGTACGAGACCTACCCCACATCGATGGTTTAGATCGAGAACTTTTGTTGAAATTTATTGGGCGAATTTTAAGAATGAAGGAGCAACCGCATCTTCAAGACGAAGAATTGTTTGACTGTATTTTCCCTTTCACCTCTCCACCTCTCTCTGATTTGATTCGTTCTGCAATGGACCAACCCCTCACCTTTGAGGAATTCCATACTGAGTTACTTCGACAATTTTTTCCTCGTGCTAGTTTTGCCTACTCTCGAGTGGATCGACGCCAAGGGGAAACCGAATCACTTAGCTCCTATGTCCAAGACATCATCTTTTCTGCACGAGTGCTTAAGGTCAGAATGACTGAAAAAGAGCTGGTAGATACAGTGCTTGCCAATTTGAATAGTGTTTCAAGAAACCACTGTGCCTTTCAACAACGTCCCACCACCTTGGGAGAGCTTAATCAACTTTGTGTTATCTCTCAAGACTACGCCCTGGCGGATCAAAATAGACCAAAAGAGGCTGCAAAGAACAGTATCTATCAGAGCAT
>NW_014543168.1:0-2097 GCF_000741045.1 Vigna radiata var. radiata | reverse complement strand
AAATAAAAAAAGTATTGAGAGGGTACCAGATGTTTCAAGAGGAACTTGCGCTGATGTCTTTTGCCGTCTTGAGCCAATGAGTCCGACACCTCTGAAGGCTTTCAACCGATTCTCGTATTTGTCCAGTAATCTACCTCTAGCACGTACCATAGAACCATTGACTGTTCGATTGGGAATGAAGTAGCTCTCAGCTTTTTCATTGGGGAAGAGTTCGGTGATACTTTTAGTTAAGGAGGCAAATTGTTTAGTGGATAAGTATGTATTAGGATTGCCATCAAATTCATGGAGGAGAATTATGTCGCACAACATCAAGGAGAATTTTTTTTCCAAGCATTGGCTTTTTTCGTAGGCTTTTAGGACCAGTTTTCCCTTATCATACTTTTTCAGTGCATCATTTAATGAAGCACTACTTGTGATTGAAAGAATTTTTTCCTGACGGGCGGGAGGATCTTGTTGAATATTCTGTGAGAGAGTGGGAGGATCAGGGGTAGAAGCAGGAAGAGGTGTAAGGGTAGGAGTAGGCGTAGGAGAATTTGCGAAGGCTTCAGTCTCTACAATGTTTTCAATAACAACTGGAGTTAACTCAGAGATGGGCACATGGAAATCTGGGGAAATTAGGTTATCAGCGGAAGTGGAGTTGAAAAGAGTAACAGGAGAAGAGGAAGAAGATGGAGAGGGAGTGGTAACAGCTTCAGATGAGCTAGAGTTGAGAGAATCGAGGGTTGATCTCGATCCCTGAGGGTCATCTCTGTCCTGAAAAGAGTAAGACTATCAATTAGAACCTGCTTGCCACTTGATATTGTTTTCCTCTTGCTGTAACAGCAACTAAAAACTGTAAATGGGTTCCTCGAGGTCCGGTCAGGACTATTTCCCAGCTCAAAAGCGACGCAAGGTTGAAAAAAACAGGAAAGAGATCTAAAAATGTGAGTTTTCTGTTGAGCGTAAACCTTTCTTTCGGCCTAACATAACTTTCAAACTTTCAATTATATCTTTGGCATCAAGATAAAGTCATGCCATTTTCATGCCTAGATTCTTCGTCTAAGTGACACATTAGTTCAGAAGAGAAAGCTTAAAGAACTTACTGCTTGCACAAGATAGGAAAAAAAAAGAAAGGAAAAAAAAAAAAGAAACTTAAGTCTAGGAAGGTAAAAAGCAAATCATCCATAAAACCTCTTGGCTTACGCACTTAGGATAGAAGAAAGCCTAGTGTTGACTAAGAAAATCAAATAATACTCACTTTTTTCAAAGCGTCAAAGAATCGGAGAGCCAGTCCCATGGGTACAATGCCTGATAAATCCTCCTTACATGTTACGCATGGAAGAGCTTCATCATCAAAGAATGATTCTGCGAAAACCAGGAAACGAGAGCAATCAATAACTGCCTAGATAACCCAATTATAATTTTCCTTATTTTTTGGATGAATCGAGCAAATATGACAAAATAAAAACTAAAAATTGGCTCCAAATATAAAATTGCGGTGAATCTATTTTGTACATTCTTCAAAATTAATTTCCAAATTGTTAGTTCAATCATGAGAAAAATACTAGGTGAATTTACCAAAAATGCATTGATTTCTGTAATCTTATTACAGAGTTGTGACACCATGGCCCAACACGTCTTCACTCTGTGGAGCTGCAGGGACTCTAGATGATAGCAATGTTTACTAACTGTTCATGACGGTTTCTAAGGCCATTTATGTTATTGTAATGTATGAAAATTCTCAATATAGAAAAAGAATTGACTGAATTTTGAAAATACATTTACAGATTTTCTAATTCCATTTTCAACTTTCTTTCCACCTGAGGACTTCAAATGTGATACGATCAGGGAAAAGGGACCGTAGGGCTTTTTTGAAAATTATGCAGGAAGGCTCAAAATATGATTCAAGATCAGAATTTTTGAAACATTTCTTGTCCCAAAAATCCCATCAACATAACCTAAAGAACAATTGCTGCAGGTCAGACATCACAATTCCCTTGAGAACTATTCCAAATCCCTGTAGGAGGGACCCTAAACAATGGATAAATACACAGTGGTTGAGATTTTTAAACGTGATTTTTTCGACATTTTTCTTATTTGTAACTCATCGAAAAGCCA
>NW_014543167.1:0-2155 GCF_000741045.1 Vigna radiata var. radiata | reverse complement strand
AAGAGGAAAAGTAAAAAATTTATAGGATGGGCTTTTACTGCTCTTGGTAGAGTTCTTCATTTTCTCAAGACTAAAAGAATGAAAGATATGGACAATGATAATTGTAATAATCTCCAAACTTTATGGGAGGAACTTGAGACCTTTGGATTTGATTTGACATGGTTGAAACCTCATGTTCAATATGCCTTAAGCATGAAAACTCGTGTTGAAAAAGTTCTTGAAGTGAAAAGATTGGAAGAGTATGTGACTACTTTGAAAGAGAATGTCTCTACTTTAGAGGAGAATGTGACTTCTTTAAAAGAGAAAACAAAGGCTTTGAAGATTGAGATGATAGAAGCAAAGGTAAATCTTGAAATAGCAACAAGAGACTTGGTGAAAACTAAAGATGGTTTTGAAGACTGTGATATGGATGCTGAACTGGGTTATGGAGGACCATGATTTTGATGAAAACAACATTTAGGAAGATTGGAAACCAATGAAGATCGGTATTTATGGGTTAATTTAATTGTTTACTTCCTGACTTATATATTTTGTATTGTTTATGAATTTCAACTGTTATCCCACCCATTTTCATTAATAAGTACTTTTATTAATTGTCCATATGAATCCATTTTTATAATTTTTTTAATAATTTTTATAATTTAGTTGGTAAAATTTAAAGGTTTCTATCTCATCTTTAAGTCGGTTAAAAATATTTGATTTTGAATAGAAATATGTTGATATAAGTAGTTTTGTTTAAATAAGTCTTTGAAAGCATATGTCTCCGCAACTTGAAAATGTGTAAATAAATACGTCTTATGTTAAAGGATAATATTTACTACAATTTGGTGTAAACAAGTTGTGATGAGATTCACAGTAAGAGAATCTCATGTATTTCATTCATCAATAGGAAATATAAAAAAAATATTATAATTAATTTTAAAACTATTTTTGTTTTTAAATTTAATGTGAATAAATCTAATCAAGTACTTAGAAAATGTAAGCGCCTGTAGCTTAGAGCGTTTGTTTCCTATTTGACCCCTTGCCCGATCTCTGTTTTATATTAAATTTTTGGTTTAATCATTTTTTAGGTTTTGTTTATGCATTTTCAAATAGATTTTTGTATTATTTTTTATTTTAATTAGGCCTCTATTTTTATAAAATTGAATTAATTAGAATCTTACTGTTAATTGGAAGAATAGGTTAAAATTCCTGTCTGGTAATAATAAGTTACACACTTAGGTCACATAAGGTGAAATTCATTTATTTTAAGATTTAAATAAGTTAAATTGAATCAAAAGACAAATAAAACGTAATAGGGATAAGTTAGGGATTTTTTTGTGAGATTGTTGAGTCTGCGAAATTAGGGAAAATAGGGTTTGAGTGGGTTTATTGTTCTTGTTAAAAATTGGGATTTTTATAATCAAATTAGTTTTCGATCAAAGGAAGAGTTTTGTTGGAGGATTTTAGCATCGGTTATCAGTGGTTTTTCGTTGGAATCGCTAAGTTGTTTGAGACCAACCACGTAGAAGGTTAGTAAATATCCAACCAATTTAATTAGTTTTGAGAATATTTAATAATATATTTTCTATATTCAAAAATTTTGGCAAATAATATTTTTTGATATTTATTAATATAGTTAAAATAAGGTAATTATTTAACAATATCAAATAAAATATTTTAAGATATATTTTCTCCACATTATCTTTTAAAATATCTAATAAATTTAAATTGCTCAAACTTATATTTCAATCCTTTTTATTTTAGGGTTAAATATGTTTTTGGTCTATTAACTTCTAGTAAAAATTGAAATTAGTCCCTTTTTTAAAATTTTGGTCTAATTTAGTCTCCCAACTTTAAAAATGTATAAATTTAGTCATTTTAACTAAACTTCGTTAGGTTTATTTGATGTTTCAAACACGTTTATTTTGTTCACAAATGCACAGAAGTCCAGAATTTTTCTCTAATTGCACTTTAGGCATATCTTTCTTTTCAAAATTGCATAGGAGCTCTGAGTTGACCAGATTGAACAACCTTTGACCATTCAATGCATTAAATGAATAAAATTCTAACTTCAGCTGCACAAATAAACATTAGAACATTCAAAATAATTTATGCAACTAAGAATCACATTTTAAACATCTTTAATTCTCAAACCCAATAAATCCAATCATCA
>NW_014543166.1:0-2047 GCF_000741045.1 Vigna radiata var. radiata | reverse complement strand
CGCTAATACCGAGAGTTCAAACCCCTGCAAATACCGGGGGTTAAAACCCCCACAAATACCGGGGGTTCAAACCCCTGCTAATAACGGGGGTTAAAACGCCGGGTAATACGGGGGGTTAAAACCGCCGCTAATACCGGGGGTGAAAACCCCCGACAAATACCGGGGGTTAAAACCCCCGCAAATACCGGGGGCTAAAACTCCCGCAGAAATCGGGGGTTAAAACCTCTGCTAATACCGAGTGTTAAAACCACTGCTAATACCGAAAGTTTTAATCCCCGCTAATAGTGACGCAGCTTTTTCCCGAAGATTTTCCAAGGGTTTTCCTAATCCGGATAACATACTTTCCGGGTGTTAAAACCCCCGCAAACATAGGGGGTTAAAACCGCCGCAAATACCGAGGGTTAAAACCCCCGCTAATACCGAGGGTTAAAACCCCTGCAAATATCGAGGGTTAAAACCCCCAAAAATACCGGGCGTTAAAACCCCCACTAATACCGGGGGTTCAAAACCTCGCAAATACCGGGGGTGCAAACCCCCGCTAATACAGGGGGTTAAAACCCCCGCTAATACCGGGGGTTAAAACCACCACAAATACCGGGGGTTAAAACCCCCGCAAATAGCGGGGGTTAAAACTCCCGCAAATATAGGGGGTTGAAACCTCCGCTAATACCGGGGGTTAAAACCCCTGCTAATACCGGCGGTTTTAATCCCCGCTAATTGTGACGCAGCTTTTCCCCAAAGATTTTCCAAGGGTTTTCCTAATCCGGATAACGTACTTTCCGGGTGGTAAAACCCCTGCAAACACAGGGGGTTAAAACCCCTGCAAATATCGGGGGTTAAAACCCCCGCTAATACCGGGGGTTAAAACCCCTACAAATACCGGGGGTTAAAACCCCCGCAAATACCGGGGGTTAAAACCCCCACTAATACCGGGGGTTCAAAACCCCGCAAATACCGGTGGTGCAAACCCCCACTAATACCGGGGGTTAAAACCCCCGCTAATACCGGGGGTTAAAACCCCCGCAAATACCGGGGGTTAAAACCCCCGCAAATACCAGGGATTAAAACCCTCGCAAAAACCGGGGGTTAAAACCCCCGCTAACACCTGGGGTTAAATCCCCCGCAAATACCGAGGGTTAAAACCGCCGCAAAAACAGGCGGTTAAAATCCGCGCTAATACCAGGGATTAAAACCCCCGCTAATACCGGGAGTTCAAACCCCCGCAAATACCGGGGGTTAAAACCCCCGCAGATACCGGGGGTTCAAACCCCCGCTAATAACGGGGGATAAAACCCCGGGTAATACGGGGGGTTAAAACCGCCGCTAATACCGGGGGTGAAAACCCCCGCAAATACCAGGGGTTAAAACCCCCGCAAATACTGGGGGCTAAAACTCCCGCAGAAATCGGCGGTTAAAACCTCCGCTAATACCGAGGGTTAAAACCACTGCTAATACCGAAAGTTTTAATCCCCGCTAATAGTGACGCAGCTTTTTCCCGAAGATTTTCCAAGTGTTTTCCTAATCCGAATAACATACTTTCCAGGTGTTAAAACCCCCGCAAACACAGGGGGTTAAAACCCCCGCAAATACCGGGGGTTAGAACCCCCGCTAATACCGAGGGTTAAAACCCCTAAAAATACCGTGGGTTAAAACCCCCGCAAATACCGGGGGTTAAAACCCCCCCTAATACCGGGGGTTCAAAACCCCGCAAATACCGGTGGTGCAAACCCCCGCTAATACAGGGGGTTAAAACACCCGCTAATACGGGGGGTTAAAACCCCCGCTAATACGGGGGGTTAAAACCCCCGCTAATACGGGGGGTTAAAACCCCCGCTAATACCGGGGGTTAAAACCCCCGCAAATAGTGGGGGTTAAAACTCCCGCAAATATCGGGGGCTGAAACCTCCGCTAATACCGGGGGTTAAAACCCTTGCTAATACCGGCGGTTTTAATCCCCGCTAATTGTGACGCAGCTTTTCCCCAAAGATTTTCCAAGGGTTTTCGTAATCCGGATAACATACTTTCCGGGTGGTAAAACCCCCGCAAA
>NW_014543165.1:0-2161 GCF_000741045.1 Vigna radiata var. radiata | reverse complement strand
TGTAACATCCCAATAAATATATAACAGAAGCTATAATTTATTTTAGGAGTTAACATGAATAATAAATGAGAACAGTGATGAATAACCACAGAGATGAGTAAAAGATACGAGATATTACTTAAAAATTTAAAACTGTACAACAGTTAAGGTTGGATACAAATTTACAGGAGAGACCGAACGGTCTTAGATACAGCTAATTGACCCTTACGGTCAACATCAAAAGAAAACAAAAATAAAAGAAACTATCCTAAGGATCAGATGGTTCCGCATAACTCTCGGGCACGGCCTCCACGGGTTGCTCGGCCTGCACGGCTGGTTCGGCATGTACGGCATCCTCCAGAGTATCTTCTAAGGTGTCATCCAAGGTACCCTCTGCTCACACCCAACAGGATGATCATTGCAATTAAGGGAATAACTGGACGGTCAAATACCGAACGACAACATACACAAAGACATGACAGATAAGAGTAAGCTTATGTAAATTTAATTAATCATTTCATCATACAATTGAACATACTAACTCAAACAAATCAACTTTTCATACATACAGTTTCTATACGTGCATACTACGTTCCTTTAATCATGACCGACCACTAAGACACTGTCTGGACTGTATGAACCTGTAGCTCGGTCGTCCCTAGCACCCGGTGTGGTGTAGTAGCTGCCTTCCATCAGCTGCCACCCGAGGTTAGTCCTACAACGATCATCTAGTCTTATGACCGCGAACCTCCTGTCATTCCCACGCATGAGTAACCTCTCTCTATATGAGAAAGCGTCATCACGGAATATCAGGATCAGGACGACACCAGAGTCATTCCCACGTTCATACTTTACCAACCATCACCATTTCATGGGACATTNCTCCATAGAAATTCCCTTACTCATCCAAATTCAATCAATGTTCATTATCACATTCACCCTGGAAGGATGTTAAGAAATAACCGGATGATCAAGGATAGAATAAAATATTGAATAAGACGAAACGTTTGACCGGATGGTCCGGCAAGGAAGAGAACNGGACATCAAAGTATGAAGTAGAGATAGTTGAACGGATGATCCGACAATGAACAGGACTAATTACCAAACACTGAATTATAATTAATAGTGACCGGACGGTCTAACCGAATGAGAGACTGAGTATCAAGGATTTCCATAAGTGACCGGACGGTCTAATCAAATGAGAGACTGAGTAACACAAGAATNTCAAATGGTTGGCCGGATGGTCCGGCAAGGAACAAGATCGTACCCCAAAGGATGGACTATAAGTGATAGTCATCCAGACGGTTTGGCAAAGAATGTTATAAAACGAACACTAACATGGTCGAAGGCTGGTCTATGACCAAAAAACTTCTCAAAACCGGACGGACTACGAAATGAGAAACTCTTCAAAGAAGTAAAGGGACTTTAGTCAAGTGAAACCGGACGTTTCAATAAACAAAGGCTCACTAGACCGAACAGTCATTAAGTGACCGGACGATTTTAAATGGAATAATATTAATTTCAACTGCCTCATAAATTAAGTGTCAGTCTAAGACCGAACACTTGTAAGACCAAACGCTTGGTTTATGACCGACTTCCTTAAGTAATTATCAACAATAATATTAACTGAGATCAACTGAATTTAAAAACTCACTATGCCGAACAGTCTGAATGGACCGGACGGTAAAAGGGAGGACCGAACGGTCCTAATGACCGTCGATCACAGATTCATATTTTCTCTAAGTTTCATACATTCATACTAAGTGCAAAATTTAAAATTCATACATATCATACAATCCATACAGCAGCATATCATATTTTATCATAGCATTTAAATCATACAACATACAATAATTTCATACATACAGACCATAGAAAGAAATCATAATTAAACTTTATAAGCTTCCCTTACCTCTAATTCCAGCTAGAACGTCTAATGTACGTTGGCGGCAACTATCTCTTCTAAGGTTCCAAAGCTTCTAGAGTTAAATACAAAATAGGTTCAGAGAAATGGTTTGATAGTCACATGCAAGCCTTAAGGGTGCATGCATGCAAGAAGANAAAGAGGTTTCAAGGNTCATGACACTTACCGGTCCCGAACGGAAATCTGCTTGGTACAAGTTGAAGGTCTTGATGCCGGTAGCAAGATTTCTGAATGGATGTAAGGGATCGGAGAAGGGAT
>NW_014543164.1:0-2155 GCF_000741045.1 Vigna radiata var. radiata | reverse complement strand
AGAAGGCTATTGTATGACAACTTTTATTTGGTGATTTGTAAACTGATTTATATCAAATAAAATAAAAGTGTGCTGCAATTTTTGTATTCTATCACTTCTTCTACTTCAAGAATACTGATTTTACAGATTAATTTACCTGCGAGTGGCGGGGATGGATGATGGATTAAATGTGAAGGAGAGAATTTACTATGTGAGTTTGAAACCACCCACCATTGTCCTAGTATCTTAGGATTATAAATGCACATCCTTAAATTAGTAATAGAATACTTATTTGTTATAGACTAATTGTTGTTTATATTATAACAAGTTTGTTTGGAAAAATCTTTTGTCCTTTCAATCATTATTGTCGTTGAAATACTCTAATAATTTTATCTGCATTCCCCTCTTTCTCCCCCCTGCTACCTCTGCAGCTGAGTTCCATGATGGACATGGGAAGTGAAGTACAGGTTCGTGGTAGTGGTGGTCTTCTTGCAATACTGGAGAATGAAAGGATTGTAGATACTCTTGAACTGGAAATACATCAATTTCAATTGATTCTGTTGCAGAAATTTCGTTGTATCCTTGAACTTATTTTGCTCAGTGTTTATAGGCAAAAACATTCTTGCTTGTGTTGCAAGGAGAAGACGTGAGTTCAAAGGTTGTCCTTTTCAGTCATGAATTGGTTTCTGTTAGTTTTGATTGAGTGGATGAGAATAGCTAGTTTAAGTTTCTGTAATAGAACCTTCAAGACCCTAAAGTGGACCTGCTCATTGTCAAAATGTCTTTTTGAAAAAGCTATTGAGATTCACTGACTCATAGGACCAGTTCTAGGCTATCTCTATCTGGTGCTTCCATTCTATTTTGGTTTTGATTGTCTAGTCTCACATAATCCATTTAGTTTAGACTGCTTTGTATGCTCTTACATATTTTTTACCTCTTGTCCATTAGTTTAGGTGTTTCTTGTTGATTTGATTTGCATTCTTGTTCATGACTCTTCTATTTTTAACATTGAAATTTTGATGCTTTGTTTTTAGCTCTGTGAATAGATTTTATGAATTTAGTATGGAGTATTCTTTGCTTTTGTTTTTCAGATTTAGTTCTTTGTTTCCTTTTTCATAGTAAAGTATATACATTTGACTTAGGTTTTGTTTTGAGTATAAACGGATTCCATCTCTTCTTTTAGTTTAGATTCTATTTCTTACTTTCTTTCTTAGGTTTTTTTTCCTTACTCTCTTTCTTCTTTTCTTTAAACAGGTCTTGATAACAACTTTGATTATAGTTTGATGGACTGTGCTGACTTGATGGAGATTGGTAATTTGAGGAGCCAATTATGGTTGAATCTAAACTTAAACTCCCTATTGGCTTAGCTGAGATGCAAACTAGTGTTGATATTCTTTTGCATGCTGAAACCTGTAATTGATTTCTGTGATATTGTGTCTGGTCATTCTGTGATCATGGATAAAAATTTTCTTGTGGACCAGATTAAAACAAATGATATTAGATGCTCTAATTCTGATATATATGTTCTTAATGATGTGCTGGATGATTCTGCTTTTACTTGTGATAATTCTGAAATGTTTGATGATTCATTTATACATTTTGATAGTGCAGAACTAGCCGATCCCAACCCTGAATAGAGAGTTGCAGTTGCTGTAGCAAGGAGCTGGAGAGGAGCAATTCAATGTAAATTTGGAACCCTTACACAGCGGAGCTGAGAATGGAACAAAACCAATAAGCCTTTTCTTTCACTTTCCCTTTAATTATAGTTATAGATTTTTTCTATTAGCTTGCCTAGTCATAGATAGCATAGTAAATAATAGGATAGAACATATGTTGTTTTTTATAAAATTTAAGAAAATCAATTTTGATTTGTGGCCGATTTGAATAAGTTTTTTTTTTCTTATTATATTGCTTTGCAGTTTTAGTTTTCTTTTTCCATTTATGTTCTTGTAGATGTTGCGTTCTATTGCATTTTCCTTCCTGTTCGTATACATTTTAAACTCTTGTGTTCAGTCTTCTTAGTTCTATTCTGTTCTATATTTTATTGATTAGTTTTGTCCTCTTTTAGTTCTTCCTTTTATAAATACATGTGTAATCCTGGTTTGAGCATATCTGTTTTGTCTGTGCTGATTAGGAAATCTTACTCACTCACACATTGAGGGCAATGTGCCTCTTA
>NW_014543163.1:0-2165 GCF_000741045.1 Vigna radiata var. radiata | reverse complement strand
AATATATTGTTATTATTATAGGTGATTTGCAGTAATAATGTTACATTATTATAGAATAATTACAGTAATAATGTTACATTATTATAGAATATTTAAAGGGATAAAATAGCATAATTATAAATTCTCTCTCTTCTATATATTTCTCATATTTTATTGAAAATTAATAAGACAGTTTTTTCCCTATTTTCTTTCTTTACATGGTATAAGAGTAGGTTTTCTGATCCTTTTCTACTTTGTCTTTGTTGCCGTTGGTGGTCGCTGCCACCGGCGACCCCTTAAAAGTCTCTTTTTCAACCTGTGCTTTTATACTTTAATGGGAAATCTCTATTTTTTGTCTCGCATCCGTCCGGTGTTGCCATCCGACCACTGTCGCAGGCCACCGTCGCCGACCACTTTCGCGGCCATCGTCTCCGCCACTTGTGCCACCGATGCAGCAACACCTAGTCCTACCTCTATTGCTTCCTCTATCTTCTTCTCTATTCTGAAGGCCTCCCTTATGTTCAGGGCAGTTAAGTCCCTTGAAATTTTGTTACTACTCAGGACAGTGAAGTCCCTGAAGGTTTGTTGTTTTTTGTCTCTGCAGGACAATTGTTTCCTGAAGGCCTCCCATATGTTAAGGGCAGTTAAGTCCCTTGAAGGTTTGTTATTGTTTAGGGTGATTAAGTCCCTACAGGTTTGTGGCTGTTAGCCTTTTAATTCCAGCCGCTGCAGGGTAGTGTAGTCCCTGTAGGTCTGTTGTTGTTTGCCTCTGGAGGACAGATGTTTCCTAAAGGCTTGTTGCTGTTTAGGGCAGTTAAGTCCTTTGAAGTTTTGTTGCTGTTTAGGGTGATTAAGTCCCTACAGGTTTGTGGCTATTAGCTTTTGAATTCCAGCCGCTGTAGGATAGTGTAGTCCCTACAGGTCTATTGCTATTTGCCCCTGCAGTTTGTTGCTGCAGGCCCTTCATTTGTTCTTGCAATTTGTTATTCATCGATAGTGGTGAATAGCGAAAATGACGGCGCGCCGATGACACTTTTGAAGACAAATTACATATTTCAAATTGAGTTTATGTATTCCAAGCTTTTTCCATAGAGTCTGTATGCTCCATCTTGAGGGGGAGTGTTAGAAAATAAATCATATCCTGAGATTATTGAGAGAATATATTGTTATTATTATAGGTGATTTGCAGTAACAATGTTACATTATTATAGAATAATTACAGTTATAATGTTACATTATTATAGAATATTTATGGGGATAAAATAGCAGAATTATAGATTCTCTCTCTTGTATATATTTCTCATATTTTATTCAAAATTAATAAGACAATTTTTCCCTATTTTCTTTCTTTACAAAAGGTGATTTCGTTTTTTTGTTAAAAAAATATGAGCACTCGTGTGATCGTTCGCATCGTCCTAGTATTTTTTTCTTTTCTAAATAATTAAATATTGTTTTACAAATATAAGTACCCGTGTGATCCCCCATGTCGGTTTAGTACTTGTTTCTTTCCCTTTTCCCACCATTTCTAAAATACCAAAAATTACAAAAAAAATCTTCAAAATAAAATAATTTCGACATTGTTAAACAAACTTTTTTTACGAGAACTACGTGATACATAGGAGCCAGGTCAACCCCTGTATAATTTATCTATATTCTTGTATTTTATTATTGAAATAATTATTACTATGATCATGAGTGGGACCCGGGTCTGAGTGTAACATATAATTAAAGGGGTTGTATAGCGGTTTCACCTAGGACTACATCCAGTTTGGCTAAATTTAAATACTAAAAATATAACTGAGAAAGATATTCATTAACAATGTCTAATTTTTTTTTTCTTCGTTACATTCATTGTTTGGCACGTTTCCTTGATTACATACCTACAATATAACATAATAATTAGTCGATAATATATTTAATAAAAAGAATCATACAAATGAATTTATCAATTATCACCGGTGTTGGTTGAAACATGCCAAACTGTGAAATTGATGATTTTGCAACCAAAGTGTCATAATTGCCTTTATTTCATTGACTTGTGATGTCAATGAAGATACCTGTAACATAACTTCTTTTTTTTAAAGTAAGAAAAGTAATACCTAACAAATTAATCATAAAAGTAAAAAACCAATTAAATATTGATAAAATATTTCTTAACCCGAGTTTGTAATTCTTCAACATGAGAA
>NW_014543162.1:0-2111 GCF_000741045.1 Vigna radiata var. radiata | reverse complement strand
TTTTGAATTGTTATTTGGTTTTCCATTCAGCAACTGTGTTTCTGTGTTTGAATTAGATCAGTGCAGTGATAGCTCTTCTTTGATCTTAAAAAGCATCAAGACATTGTCTAGCTTTGATCACATGAGCTTAGCATTTTAAAGCAAATTTCTCTGATCTGCTGTGGCATTGAAATTCTGCGTCAGATTTAGTTTCCAAATCTGGAAATATTGTGAAAATTTTGTCAGTCCAGATCTGTGCTGTTTGTTGATTGCAGCAAGTTCTTTTGGTGATTTTAGACTTGTTTCAAGTGTATACAAGTCAGTTGCATTATTGAATCACAGAATCCATAGTTGAGTTCCGTAATTTTTCCAAGAATACAGCAGCAGAAACGCTGTTATATCAATTTCTGATATGGAAATTGGAAGCTGTGATTCAGAGGTGTGTGCAAAATGTTTCTATGGTTTGAATTGATGATTACCACTTCAATCATTGATCTAAGTCAGAACCAAAGTTTGGGATTGAAAGCAAGTGATTTGCTGCATTAAAAATCCATTCTGTTTTGCTGTTTGTTTTTTTTTTCTGGTTTGAGAAACTCTGCACCGTGTTTCTGACTTTGCAATTCCAGTAAGAATTCAAACTCTGCTAGCTTAATTTCCTAGAGCTAGATCTAAATCAAATTCCTCTGAATTTCTTGTGCTTAAACCATTTGAATCCAGTAACGCATGAATTTATTTGAACTGCTGCAGTTTTACACGTTTTTTTTGCATAATTGGCAAGTGGAGGGGTGAATTTACATATCTGCTGGTTTTTGTGCATTTGGAACCTCAGAACCACTTTGTATGATCATTTAGAATGTGTCCAAACTGATTTTATGGTCAGATCTACACCAATGCACAAATTCACTATATCACTTCCTCATTTGGCTTGAATTCAATTAGTAGCATAGCCAATTTTCTTAAACAACTGTTTTAGGCTAATTTGATGAACTAAACATCTGTTAAAAGTGCATCAAAACTGGTCTGTTACTGTTCACATGGTCAATTCTCAGATTGGCTTACAGTCCATGCTTGAATACCTCATTTTTGGTCACTTTTGGGAAGTGTCATAGCCAAATTCTGCTGTAGTTTGTTCTGTGAATACTTAGCTGCCTGCATCTATCCATTATCATCATATAAACTTGCTGGAAACCATCATATATCCTATCTCATAACAGTTAAGCATCAGTTTTAAATTTTTCCAGCCAATAGCCTTGTGCAGACAGTTTGAAAATACACTTAAAATTGAGTTTTGATTTTGAGTGAGTGGATTGGCAAAAGCTGGGAGCAAAGTATCTATGATTCTCCTAACCATTGAGATTGAAAATTAACATCTAAAAGAAGCTTGAAACTCCCGCAATCCAGTAGCTAACAATTTAGTAACAGCAGAAACATCCATATGCAGCTTTCTTTGAGACATTTCATCAAACACTTTGCCAATTTTGGAGAATTCATGTAAAACTCGTATACTGCAGCATGTGTGTTTTTATTTGCTTTTTGAATCTGTTCTAGAGCCATTCTAAGATCCTTTTGAGTGCCAACTTTTATTGTAAACCGAGTTACTTGCTTGATTTCCTTGATTGAAAAATCTGTCACCAAGTGTTTGATATAATTCCTTGGTGCATTTCTGTACTGTCATTCCAGCAGCAGCAATAAGTTGATTTCTGTGGCAATTAACATTGATCTTGGTGGACTGTTGTGAGTGTTTTGTGGTTACAGAAAAACATCAAGCAGTTTCCTATTGTTGGTGGCATATTAGAAAGAAGTTTGGTGAGGATAAAGTTGGTTGAAGGGTGGCTTGGTACTGCAACATATTCTCGGCAGAGCAGAACACGTTCCAGCCATTGATGCAGTAACAGCAACTGCTGGACAGAGTGCGAAACACCATGAGTTAGCCTCATTTTTTGACTGCAACTGTGAGCTTTGTGTGGCTACATCTAGTGCCAACAAGTTTCCTTTGAAGAGAAGCCAAAGTTGCACTTCCAAACCTTCCATTGTTACTTTTCCTTGCTGAAAATTGTGTAAATTTTGTCTTTGGTTTTTACTTGTAAATGGCCATTAAGCAAGTGACTTGGAAGAATTCACAAGTGTTCTTC
>NW_014543161.1:0-2165 GCF_000741045.1 Vigna radiata var. radiata | reverse complement strand
AATATATTGTTATTATTATAGGTGATTTGCAGTAATAATGTTACATTATTATAGAATAATTACAGTAATAATGTTACATTATTATAGAATATTTAAAGGGATAAAATAGCATAATTATAAATTCTCTCTCTTCTATATATTTCTCATATTTTATTGAAAATTAATAAGACAGTTTTTTCCCTATTTTCTTTCTTTACATGGTATAAGAGTAGGTTTTCTGATCCTTTTCTACTTTGTCTTTGTTGCCGTTGGTGGTCGCTGCCACCGGCGACCCCTTAAAAGTCTCTTTTTCAACCTGTGCTTTTATACTTTAATGGGAAATCTCTATTTTTTGTCTCGCATCCGTCCGGTGTTGCCATCCGACCACTGTCGCAGGCCACCGTCGCCGACCACTTTCGCGGCCATCGTCTCCGCCACTTGTGCCACCGATGCAGCAACACCTAGTCCTACCTCTATTGCTTCCTCTATCTTCTTCTCTATTCTGAAGGCCTCCCTTATGTTCAGGGCAGTTAAGTCCCTTGAAATTTTGTTACTACTCAGGACAGTGAAGTCCCTGAAGGTTTGTTGTTTTTTGTCTCTGCAGGACAATTGTTTCCTGAAGGCCTCCCATATGTTAAGGGCAGTTAAGTCCCTTGAAGGTTTGTTATTGTTTAGGGTGATTAAGTCCCTACAGGTTTGTGGCTGTTAGCCTTTTAATTCCAGCCGCTGCAGGGTAGTGTAGTCCCTGTAGGTCTGTTGTTGTTTGCCTCTGGAGGACAGATGTTTCCTAAAGGCTTGTTGCTGTTTAGGGCAGTTAAGTCCTTTGAAGTTTTGTTGCTGTTTAGGGTGATTAAGTCCCTACAGGTTTGTGGCTATTAGCTTTTGAATTCCAGCCGCTGTAGGATAGTGTAGTCCCTACAGGTCTATTGCTATTTGCCCCTGCAGTTTGTTGCTGCAGGCCCTTCATTTGTTCTTGCAATTTGTTATTCATCGATAGTGGTGAATAGCGAAAATGACGGCGCGCCGATGACACTTTTGAAGACAAATTACATATTTCAAATTGAGTTTATGTATTCCAAGCTTTTTCCATAGAGTCTGTATGCTCCATCTTGAGGGGGAGTGTTAGAAAATAAATCATATCCTGAGATTATTGAGAGAATATATTGTTATTATTATAGGTGATTTGCAGTAACAATGTTACATTATTATAGAATAATTACAGTTATAATGTTACATTATTATAGAATATTTATGGGGATAAAATAGCAGAATTATAGATTCTCTCTCTTGTATATATTTCTCATATTTTATTCAAAATTAATAAGACAATTTTTCCCTATTTTCTTTCTTTACAAAAGGTGATTTCGTTTTTTTGTTAAAAAAATATGAGCACTCGTGTGATCGTTCGCATCGTCCTAGTATTTTTTTCTTTTCTAAATAATTAAATATTGTTTTACAAATATAAGTACCCGTGTGATCCCCCATGTCGGTTTAGTACTTGTTTCTTTCCCTTTTCCCACCATTTCTAAAATACCAAAAATTACAAAAAAAATCTTCAAAATAAAATAATTTCGACATTGTTAAACAAACTTTTTTTACGAGAACTACGTGATACATAGGAGCCAGGTCAACCCCTGTATAATTTATCTATATTCTTGTATTTTATTATTGAAATAATTATTACTATGATCATGAGTGGGACCCGGGTCTGAGTGTAACATATAATTAAAGGGGTTGTATAGCGGTTTCACCTAGGACTACATCCAGTTTGGCTAAATTTAAATACTAAAAATATAACTGAGAAAGATATTCATTAACAATGTCTAATTTTTTTTTTCTTCGTTACATTCATTGTTTGGCACGTTTCCTTGATTACATACCTACAATATAACATAATAATTAGTCGATAATATATTTAATAAAAAGAATCATACAAATGAATTTATCAATTATCACCGGTGTTGGTTGAAACATGCCAAACTGTGAAATTGATGATTTTGCAACCAAAGTGTCATAATTGCCTTTATTTCATTGACTTGTGATGTCAATGAAGATACCTGTAACATAACTTCTTTTTTTTAAAGTAAGAAAAGTAATACCTAACAAATTAATCATAAAAGTAAAAAACCAATTAAATATTGATAAAATATTTCTTAACCCGAGTTTGTAATTCTTCAACATGAGAA
>NW_014543160.1:0-2165 GCF_000741045.1 Vigna radiata var. radiata | reverse complement strand
TTCTTCTAATTCACAATGAGAAAATCCTTCCGAGCCTACACAATACATCAAATGCAGATTGGTATATCAATAGTATGTTAAAATGAAAATCAGTTCAAATGAAGCACCTGCCTCATTCGTCAAGAAAGTAATCTTCATTTTTCTAATGAATCTGTTTGATTTTCTCACCTCTACATGGAATACTGCATTGTTTGAAATCTTCCTCTGTAATGATTAGAAGAAAGAAAATATGCTCTTCTTTTTCTTCTTCTTTTTCTCTTGGTTTCTTTCATGGACAGAAGATGGCATACTTACACCTTCCTCGACATCCACGTCCGATAATTCAGAATCAAACTTTTTTGATGAATGGTATTCATCTAAGTTAAGATATCTATTAAACACTGTTGAAATATTCATAATATTATCACCCTGCAATGATTTCAGAAGGAAATAAAAAAATCAAATGTAAAGTAATAGGACAGTTCAGAAACAAATGGAGATGCTCATTGTATCATTGGAAAAATTTGGACAATATATCTTTACCTGTTCGGAGACGGCCTCAGCATCCGTATCACTATTTTCACGGTATACTTTTCTCAATGACTCCGATTGGGTGAAAGTATTGTAGAAGGTATTTATATTTTGTTCATTGTTAACATAATCGTCGTGAACAAAAATAGAATTCAGGAATTCCTTCTCCTGAGTAGTTTCATATGAAAAATGCTCAATGTTAGATTCATTTCTAAAATAGGCATCGTGATATGAGTAGTTTGGAAAAGACGTTTCATCTTGCTGTAAGGTCGTTTCCATTCCAGTAAGAGTACTTCTCTGAAAATGCACACAAGTATCAATTGTCAGCATTTTCACATGACAGAGTGTTAATATGTTCGTGAAGAATGTTCAGCTTACTGAAGGAATGCCTCCTGCTATTGACTGATTCTCATAGCCAGAAACCATGATTCTACTGCTCTCCCCTTCATCACCTCCACCTTCAGTTGTTTCCCCAGGTTTTTTCATCAAGCGACACAAAACGAAAGTCCTCTGCAAAATAGATCATAATCACAAGTTATTCCATACAATTCGCAGAAATTAAAAGCCAAAACGACTCAAGAAATACTAAACTGACGTGATCATTGGAACTTGTTGTAAATGCTAAAACATAAAATATCCATTGATATATGTGAAAGGCTATAGAACAGTGAAGAAAAATCAAGAAAGAGTATTTCCAATCAGTGTAAAAATCCTCCAAAATGCATACGAACCTGGCTTTCGTGAAAGGTAACAGCATGGTATTCATGAATAACCCAGTTGGACTTCTGACCACGTGAAACGCGGCCTTTGTAGTAAACGAGAGTCTTTTTTGTGGCAATGAGAATGTTGGAGTGGGAGCTCCTAATCTCACGATCTTTTCCAGTGGGTTTCCAGAAGCCACACTTGGTTGTCCTGTTAATCCTTTTACTGTTTGAATACTTGAAATCAACAGGACTGAAGAAAAACCATTCTGGAAAATCGAATTGCCCATCTGGTTCCCCGAATAACACTGTTTCAAACAAGAAAACATAACAACAGTAAAGAAAAGATAAGAGAAAGATAAAGAACAAAGTGATGGTTGCATGAAGATGCATGAAGTGTTAAAGGTTTAGAGTATTACTTGGTACGTCCCAAGGTTCCACTTCACAGAGGTTGATGTCGGGGATGACGTGGACTTGTGGATCATCACCGAGCAACCTGTGTCTGAGGTAATAGTCGACAAGTTCTTCTTCTGTGGGTCTGAAACCAAAACCTATAACATCCATTGTTGTTGTAACAAAGATAGGACGATTAGAAGGAAAGGTGGTGAAGCAGCTATTAATAAAGGAAAACGAAGAAAGCTCAGTGTTTGTGTTGTGTTGTGTTGCGCTGTGGCAATGAATTTATAATGCAGAAAAGTCATTGACTGACTTTACTCCTTAGCTGACAAGTTACAAAAAGGAAAAGCATAGGAACTTATGTTGTGCTGTTAAGTCTTAGCTTATGATGTGGACGAATATATGATATGTAACAAATGAAAACCGAACATTCTAGAGGTTATATTTAACAATAATCAACAATATCCTATTAATTCCTAGACAAAAATTATGTTTGGATTTCATGAGCAGGAAACATTTAAATTTTCACCTCACTGTAATACTTTACTTGCTTTAAGA
>NW_014543159.1:0-1338 GCF_000741045.1 Vigna radiata var. radiata | reverse complement strand
TGATCCTTTGATAGCCCCTTTGAGCCTATGCTTTTCCCATTTCTTTGTTTTGAAGCTGATACACTAGCCCTAAGTGAAAAACCATGATTACCTTAACCTTAGGGAATTTTGGAGCTTTGGAATTGTTTTGGGAATAAGTGTGGTCTCCTTGGGGATTCTGATGAATTGGTTAGTTGGCTCCTATTCTTGTTTTGTTTTGTAAATATGTTGTGTATCTTGTCTCTTAGAGTTGTGTTCTGAAAGGAGAGAAAAAGAAAAGAGACAAGATGAAAAAAAAGAAGAAAAAATACAAAAAAAAAAATAAAAAAAAATTGTGAATAATGGAGTCAAGAAAAGGATTGAATTAGAGGTTTTGGGTGTGATTTGATTGTATTTTCATTTGTTCCCCATTGCTCCTCTATTCCTTTTGGTTTGTAGCTTCTCATCCATATTTATCCTCCCTTTGTCCTTGGCCCCATTACATCCATAAAAGACCTTTTGATTTGAACATGCATATGTTTTGAGTGTTGATATTAGAGGCTTGCCAAGTCTGTTTGTATTTGCTTTCTTGAGTGCATTGAGTTGACATTGTTTACCTTAGACACTTGAGAGAAACATTGTTAGAGTGCATCTGTGAGGTTCTGTTGCTTTTGATTCACCTCTTGAGCTGACTGATCATTTTGCCATGCTTGGAATGGCTTTGATGACTTCATGAGTATCTATTTTCTCTGATCCTGTGTTGGATACTATCTACTTCCTCTTTTTTGTCCAGATTTCTTGAGAATCGTGTAATTTTGTTTCTTTCCTTGTGAGTCTTTGTCTTCTGTGTGCTGAGTTAGTGTCAATTCCCTAATGTCCTCTGAACTCTTCCCTGATTTGCGTCTTGATTTTGCCCAAGAGTGCAAAAGACTAAGTGTGGTCTATTTTGATGAGTCGATATTTTATTGATTTCACTTAGTTTATTGTGCTAGAATTAATCAAGGAATTGTGCTTAATTATCCGGTATTTCCCCGTTTTTCCTAATTATGCTTAATTTGACCAAAAATTCTAATTTTAATTCATTTGAATTTTCTGAGCTAATTATTTGCATTATTAATTGTAGGGAAAATTCTTGGATAATATTTTTGGACTTAAAGAGAAATGCCACATCAATTTTATTTTAAGCTAAAGTGAGAGAGGAGGTGCAAATGTCATTTTAGGTGTGCACATGGAAAATGAGGCTGGAGTAATGAGCACATGGAATATGAATATTCATGAAGACAGTAGCTGCCACCTAATAAAAGGCACATTACATTTTGATTCAATCTTAGGAAGATGCGCTGCAATGTTTGCTTTCGGAAGCACCTAATATTTGGTGAC
>NW_014543158.1:0-1339 GCF_000741045.1 Vigna radiata var. radiata | reverse complement strand
TAAGGGGTATATATAATGTTTTCGGTGAATACTAGCAAGAAGGAGAATCATGTAAATAGATCAAACAATACAGAGAATGTAGGTGTTCGCAGTATGTGCAAATAGTGGTTNTTTATAGCAGTGCAACTCCTTGAGAAATTCCTAGGCTCTTCTGTGAGCAAGTCTCTCTACCCCAACTGTCTAAAACTGATTTCAACAACATTATCATTCTCTTACGTCCATTACTCCAGTACCCAACGAAACTCTTATTCCATGCTATCATCTCTAAATAATAACATCTAACCTAAACCAAAATTTAATCTCATTCCATGCCTTCATATAGTCAAACCTACTANTATCACCTGTGGTATCATAACACCCACCTGAAAATATAATAAACCTTACAACTTGAAGACTTACCTTCCCATGACGCAACGACTCTAGACCGTGAACATCACTCAAGAACAGCTTCATCTATGCCCACAACCTGAGGTAAACTACAAGGCCTACAAGACGAATAAATAGAAAACTACCCGACTCCCGATCACAACCTCAATAAATAACTTTACATATATGTTACGAGAACAAGGATTTTTCACCACAACAAAACTCATACCCATAATACTAATTAGCCATTCCAAACACTACAGAGTATTACCGAGAAATATCTGACAAAAATTTGTAAACCNTATTATCATTAAAACACATATATACCTTGCTCGTTTCCTTTCAACCTTATCGAGAATAATAGTGTACCCAAACATACACTAAGAAAATAATATACATACTTACAAAACCACTCTTCACAGTATACAACACATTATGATCGCGCAATCACCAGAACATGAATTAATACAGAGAAATACAATGGACAGAAGAAATCACCAAAACAAACAAAAAAAATATATGGTAAGCTTCCCTTACCTTGGATGATCCTAGGTTTCCAGTCAAAACTTTCACCTCTTTTCAAGCTCACTTCCTTGCCTCAAATAACTTCAAACTATTTCCTTTGATTTTCCAGCCACTATCTCACAACGCACCCTCTCTTTTCTCTATCTTTTCTTCTTCTTTTTTTTTTTAACTTTATATCCAGAACGTAAATCTAATCTCCCTTCACTTCCCTACTTTAATACCCATAACCCCACTAACTCTAACTGTTCACTCCCCTTCTGTTGCCTTTCTTTTCGGCAAAGATATCTATAACGTTACCAAATTAAAACTAAATCTCCTTTAATTATTTATTTTATTTTATTTTATTTTTATGTTGTTACTATCCATAATTTTAACTAAGTGGCCCCACCAATAACCTTTCTCTGCATCACAACTAATTCCTCTAAAGTACGTAGACTTCATGCTGAAT
>NW_014543157.1:0-1341 GCF_000741045.1 Vigna radiata var. radiata | reverse complement strand
AGACAAAATAAATTCAAGACTCTCATTTTAGACATTTTAAATTTAGTTATCTTGTAATTTAGTAGTTTAGGATTTTTAGACAAACTTTTATATTGTGGGCCAATTTTAGAAATTTTATGATGGGCCCAAAATAATAGGACACTAGACCTAGGGTTCCCTTTTATTTTAGGGTGGACCCCACCCATTTTAAGACACACAACCCTAGAGAGGGAACATTCCCTTTTTGGAGCCGTCACATTTCATTTTGCAGGAACAACTGCTAGAACGTTTGACAACATTTGATTTTTTTTCCTTTGAGCAATGTTAATGCTACTGGACTTTGGTTGAATGAAGTATTTATTTTCGTTGAATGAAAAATAGGCCAGCTACCACTTTGATTTTGCTTTCATTTTGATTCAGTACTTTTGCATTTGGTATTTTTATTTTCTTCATTTGATTCCAAACACGTTGATTTACATCCTGCATCCTTGCATAGAGATAGCAAAGTTCACGTCAATTCCAGCTGCTGCCGCATCCAGTTTTTGGAGAACAACGTTTTAGACCGATTTATTTGGTTTTAAAAGTGGTTGTTGATTCATGGAGAAGAGACGTATTCCATTTCTCATTCTATGGCAATGTTGACACACCATTTTTTTTAGATAAGCATGAAGTCAATGCAGCAAATATGAGACGGTACATTTGCAAGCACATAGGTCACGGTACATTTAATTTGCTTCCAGCGTGATTTCTTTTTGGAGGTGCAGCGCAGTTTCTTTTTATTAAGCTTTACTCATTTATTTTTTATTAAGCTTTTTGTCCCATGTCTTTGTTTACATTTAAATGGTTAGCTCTACATTGCAATTTTAAATTGGTTCATCAAAAGGAATTGGAAATTATTAATATAGGAAATACATTCAGTATTCACGGCCTTTTAAGTTGATTTTTACTTTTAATGCAATTTCTTCTTTTAATGCTCACCATCACGGTAGTTAAATTTAGTTGCTTTTAGCTTCATGCATCTTTAGCATTTCTTTCTTTTCTTTTTTTTTTATTCTAAGTTGCAATTTCCATTTAAATTATAATTTAGCAATTTTATTTCAAGTTTTGTTGAACTCAATTGGTTCACATGTTTTCTTTGGCATTTCAATTTTATTTCCCTTACAATGATGCATTTTCTGATTAATTAATTTCCTTTTAATTGAGTCACATAAGTTTTCCTTAATTTATTTGTGATGTTAGCTTAGGTTAGTCGGGTTGGTCGTTAATAAGATTACTTTGTTTCAATGAGATTCTTGTACTTTAATTTCCAGATTGTTGCTCTGATTTAACTCAATATTTAATATGTTGTGTGCTTGCGATTAG
>NW_014543156.1:17011-19306 GCF_000741045.1 Vigna radiata var. radiata | reverse complement strand
AATCTAAAATCCAATTATCAGAACTCTCAAACAAAAATTATCAATTCAAAACATTAAGCAAAGAGAAAATACTATAAATGGATGTAGAATTACTAAATCAGAATCTAGAACACCTAAAAATATTACTCACACATTAAATCATTGATTAGCTTCATGAATTGGAATCCAAATGAAAGGATTATTACACTACAGTATTTATTTGCAACTCAAGAAGACATTTTGTAAATTTATACCCTCTTTGGGGTAATTAAGTCCCAAATCAGAACTTAGTTTGTGCAAATGCATACTCTCTATAACAAATCACAACAATTTCAACTCTAATTCAATCTTCTAACCAATACCAGAAACAAATCACTATTCTAAATGTAACTAACACTTATTAAAATACTACTGCAACTTTACAATTCATAATGGGATCAAAATAGGAAGAACAATACCGAAACTCTAACATCACAATCAACACTTGCTGTTTATTCTAAAACACACAAAAATTCTAACTAAAGAAAATGACAGAAATTAACACAATATTTTCTCTTGTTGACCTCACTCTGACTCGAGAAGTCATCTCGATTATACACGCTCACTATGGAGTCGTTTAATTCCAAAAAGAAATTACTATGTCAGAGTTACGAGTTCAACTCGATTTCAAATCAAAACACACAAGACAGATTCACACATCATCGATCAGGAACACGACACAAGAAAATTCAACACAATGAAAATGTCAAATGCTCAACGCAGAGAAACATCACAGCAATTTTATTAACAAGAACAAGAATACAAGAAACTATACCCAACAGATACGAGCAAGAACACGAGCACTTGAATCTACCGAAGACGCAATAAAAACCCTAGAACCCCCATTCGCTCTATACAGAAACTAGAAAATGAAAATAGTAAAGTGTCTCTCTCTCCGTCTCCCCCTATTTACATGTCAATAGCTCCTTTTTATAGGGTCTGAAAATAAAAGAAGAGAAACAATGAAAATCTGGAAAAGAGGAACCTTCTTCGCTTGGACGCTTCGAACTTGCATTTCCATCCATTCGATCCTCCACGTGGCAGCTGCGGTCACCTTTTCCAGCTCCTCCGATCAAGACGTGCTCCAGCTCTTCTCTATCTTTCACTTTCTTCTCGCACAGGAGCCCTAGCCCGAAGGGTGAGTTTCCTCCAATTGAAAGTGCTTGAGGAATTCTTTTCTTCTTTTTCTCAAATGTTCACTCAACCCCAGCACATGGGTTCTCTTTCCAAATGAATTACGCACGCGAAGACCCNTAACGAATAAAAGCGGGATGATGAAATTTTGTGCATAAAATTCTACGAATTTGTACTATGTGTTCGTTTTTGTGGATTGGAAAAAATAAGGGAAATAAGAAGAAGGAAAAAGAGGAAGAGGATGCACCAAATAGCGGTATTAACCGACGGATTCATCGACATATTTTCCGTAGATAATTTTTTTGTGAGTAATTACTGACAATATTTTTTATATTTACCGGTGAACATTTTAGTCGATAATTATTGACAGATATAAAATTTCTTCCATAAATATTACTGACTGTATTATTATCGATGGGTTTTGGTCTTTAGTAATCCATCGGAAAAAAAATAATATCACATTATTTGACGTTTTCGACGAATTTCAACCATCGATAATATCATGTAGTTACACACCATCCAAGCAAATAAGATAGTACTAATTGAGGGAAGAAAGAAAAATGTTGTGTCTTTGACTGTAAAATCCTTTAAACTACGTTTCCAAGCCTAACTAATGGTAGATGAAGGATGGTACATGTGAATATAATAAGATAAAAAAATTGGTGAAAAGGTTCATATCACCATCTCTACTTCACAGTTGGTATGATCTTATTTGAAGTTGAGACGAATTGGATTAGATGACATAAAAAAAAGAAAGAGGCATGACACCGACATGGTATACGAAAAAAAGTGTATAGATAACGCTTTTTTTTTTTCATAGATAGCTGTTAAACTGATATTGGTCGCACAAAATCAGAACAAACTAAGTTTTCCCACTAATGTAGTAAAGGGACAACCTAGGTATCAATGGAAGGACTCGCTTGTTAACTTTAAAATGTAAGGTTAAGTCTTGTATTTATTTACTAATTATCTACTATTAACTAGGTGGGGACAATGAAATTTAATGAATAAATTTAAAGAGAAAAAAAAATTAAATTAAACACAAAATCTATTTAAAGAAAAGAAGTAAAAAAAACCTATATACTAAAACTGGAACAATCCAAAATATATTCACAAAAGTAAATGCTAAAGAAAATCTAAATG
>NW_014543156.1:10377-13526 GCF_000741045.1 Vigna radiata var. radiata | reverse complement strand
CATTAATACCTTTTTATGTAGAAAAGGATAAAAGAAAAATGCTCTGCAAGACCAAACCTCATTTGCTCTGGACAGACACCATAAGAGGGCTTTTGGTGGCATAAGAATACTATGTGAAAATTCCAAGTAGTTTCTCAAAAGTTAAACATCGTTTAGTGTCCACAAACATAATTTGAGAAATATGAAAATAACTTTCACATATTTGAGCATGCATAGACATAAGTAATAGCTTGTNCACAATTTTTAATTCATCAATGTAGAGCTAGATTTAGTTGACTAGATAATTATCTAGTTGTATGGTAATTGGTATGTCCTGCAAGAACAAACGTTTTCAACACGTATAATTGCCNACTTACAAGTTATTCCATCAGTGAAACTCAGAGTTTTGGTCTCTCCAGAATCTGTTCCAGGGGGTAGGTTGGTGTTTGCTCTCCTGCAATAAACATAACAGATTGGATATAAATTTAACANGGATGATTAAAAACTCAAACAAATGGAAATAAATATTAAGTTTCCTAAGATAAGTTTTAAACAAATGTGTTTAACCTAAAAAATTATAATTATAATTTTTTATTTTTCAATACAGTGAAGGTATAGTGGTTATGGCAGTCATTCACACTGAACGCCAGCCTATTTGATAATCGGTTAACAACTTGTTATTCTGTAGTTTTAATCCAGTTTTCCATTTGACAGTTGTTGGTTGGTATCAGCTAGAGAATATAACGCGGATGAATAAAACTTAAAGTAGCAGAAAGCATGTTCGATCACTTTTTAAATTAAAATGGTCAGTTTTTAGAAATAAATTTTCTAAGAGAAAATTTATCAAACAGTTGATGTACAAATAAAAATAAAAAAGTGTACGGAGTAGAAAAATCACACAAGTAATTTTTATACTGGTTCGATTCAAAAGAATCTACGTCCAATCGTTAATCACTATAAAAAGTGATTAACAGTTTCACTAAAAATAATTTTACAGATTACAACAGTAATGAATAAAAATATGATTAAACCTTCCATCGACGAACTAACCGGAAGAAGAACACTCTGTCAACTCGAAGAGAACCGCTCTGACTATCGACACACGAAACACGAGCTTCTCCTATTCACGAGACTAGGCAGAGCACCTTGCTAACTCGAAGAGAACAGATCTGACTATCGACACACGAAACAAGAGCTTCTCCTATTCACAAGACCAAGCAAGAGAACTGAACAAAAGCTTTTGAGAACTTCCTCTGACAAACAGTATTCTCCAAAACACTTTCTGCTCAACAACGTTACTTCTGATGTTCTCAGAAGTCCAATATATAACCAATCAGTCTAAATATAAAAGGTCAAGTCCCCACTGCCAGTAATAATCGATTATTGTAAGTGATAATCAATTATTCAAGTCCCTTATAGGTTTTTCAAAAATAACCTAGGCAATTTTAAAAACAGACCTGTGATAATCGATTATTTGGAGTGATAATCGTTTATTCTAGAAAGACTCATGAAAATCGATTATTGCTCCTCATAATCGATTATTTCAGTACATTATCTAAAATACAAGTTTTACAAATTTTAAGGACTTTCCTACTACATTCATATTCTACAAANTNCTTTTAAAAAATATCTCAAATATCTTCTTCAGGTTAAACTTCTTGTAGCATCATCAAAGCCATTTACTTCAAGATTTACCAATGCTCCTCATTGGTAACAACGGTAGCACTTTCTTAGAGGAGGGGGTAANGAAGGTATTATGCAATAAATGATGCATTCAAATTTATTTTGTTAATCATGAATTTATGATTATTTTCTGGTAGTAGAGGCACACAGAATCACGATAACACTCGAAATATCAATATATAATCTAAGCCACAAAGTTAACGATAATGATATCAAAATAATCATACTACAANGCATTAAAGAAGTTGGGCGGTCCCTATCTCCAGGATTAATTCCAGTGTCATCCATCATAGATGCTCCATCGACACAGGTAGAGTATCCTAAGGAAATTGGAACTAAAATGAATATAGTTTTCAAATTGATTGACAAACCAATAGCTTACGATATGGGAAAATTGATATCTGTATTGTTAAGTCCCTAGCAAGTGTACCAGATCGTTATCAAGTAATATAAATGGGTGAGTCCGAGTATCGTTTTCCCAAAGGACTCTTAGGCCTAACTTTCATGTAACCTAATCGCGTNAGACTTGAGAAGAGAATAAATTTAGTGGTTATATGCAAAGAACAAAAGTAAACATGCAACGTAGTTGATTCAATTGGTTTTGAGAAACTATGGATGAATGGTGTTGTCGGGGTTTACAATTTCATCTTATCCAGTCTCATATATCTACTCTTCTTATTTACTTCACTTATTTATCTAATTGCCATGCATACTTTCTTATACCCTTTACCCCATCCCTTGGTGAAAAGAGCCTATTATTAATTACCGGCTTGCTATCCCTAGCCTCCCCTAGTTACCAATAATGCAATGCGATCTGAAACAAATACAATTGACCGTCCTACCCCTATCCCTAGGCGATATTGGCATAATCAAGGAATTTCCCACCAGTTCATGACATTACCGTACGTCCCCATATCGATAAAGATAAACATCTTTTACTGAATGAGTTAAACAATAAAAGCATTGAGCATAGATGAGAACCCAACAATTGATAAACAAGTATATGACAAGCATATGAAATAAATAAGAATTTGAATATATGAGAGTTTCAAAAAGATTACATTGTTCCCCAACAACAAAGGGTTTAGTTCGCCATAATCATGGTGAAACTAGATGAAAATAATGAAAGAATGGAAGAAATAACCNTAAACTTGGTTGAATGGAGCCTAAGCATCCAAGGAACCTCCTCCAAGGTGTGGAATAGCTATGGACATTTCTCTCTACCAAAATAATCCCCTTCTAATTCGTATTGGGGCTATATATAAGCCCAAAAAGATAACGGATAGATTACAGAAAGATTTACATAATCACTCTCAAAAAATAGACCACCGCCCAGGCGCCTAATTTGACCGCTCAGCGATTTGCCCTCTTGCCGCTCTGACCGCTCAGTGGACCATTCAGACGCTCATCAGACCATTCTGACGCTCAGCGGCTTGCTTGACCCTTCCTTTCATCATTTTTCTCCTTCTTTCATGGGTCTAAGTCCA
>NW_014543156.1:0-2067 GCF_000741045.1 Vigna radiata var. radiata | reverse complement strand
ATTTTTTTTCTCATAAATCAGATTTTCCAAAACAGATTTAAGAAGTTATTTTCATCACAATTCTGATTTCAAGTCAAATTTAAAACTAATAAAAAAGTCTATTATGTTTTAATACATAGAGCTTTCTTAAATAAGCGCTATCTATTGATATATTTCAAATTATGAATTAAAAAAAAATATTAAACAAGTATAGATAACACTTTTTAGAAAAAGTGCTATCTATTGTCATAGTTATAGACAACGCTTTTTTAAATAAGCGCTAATAAGCACTGTCTATTGTTTCACACATTCATAGATAGTGTTTATTTAAAAAAGTGTTATCTACAAGTAATTATGTAGTAGTGGATTTTACAGTCAAAGACAACATTTTTCTTTCTTCCCTTAATCAGTACTTTCTTATCTGCTTGGATGGTGCGTAGCTACATGATATTATCGATGGTCAAAATTCGTCGAAAACGTGAAATAATGTTGATATTAATTTTTTTTTCGACGGATTACTAATAGATCAAAATCCATCGATAATAATACAATCGGTAATATTTACGGAAGAAATTTTATATCTGTCAATAATTATCGAATAAATTGTTCACCGATAAATATAAAAAATATCTATCAGTAATTACTGGCGAAAAAATTATCAGTAAATATAATAAAAATCCGTTGGTAATTATCGACGGGAAAATCTGTCGATGAATCCATCGGTTAATACCACTATTTGGTTCATCTTCTTCCTCTTTTTCCTTCTTCTTCTTTCCCTTATATTTTTTCCAATCCACAAAAATGAACACATAGTACAAATTCATACAATTTTATGCACAAAATTTCATCATCCCGCTTTTATTTGTTTTCAAGTTTTGCTTTGTTCCACAATTTCACTATCACCCAATTACCATTACAACAATTTCATACAAACTCACACAATTCCATAACCTACACAAAATTATATTCAACCCAACAAATCACTTCACCACAAACATAAATCAAAAAAATGAAAAAACAGAGAAAAAAGAATAAGGGGATTTGGTTGGCTTAAAATCCATCACTGTCAATCGGTGATGTGTTGTGGAGAAAGTGCGTGACACGAAGACAATTGATACATCAATCTATTTACCATCATGTATCAAGTGAGACTCTAACTTACAACTTGTGAAAGAGATTGACCAAGTTGTTTGAATCTAAAAATTCCTTGAATAAGGCATTCCTTATTCAGAAGCTAGTAAACTTGAAATACTTGTTTTGCAATAGCTAAATAGTTAAGTAGTTTTTACAATGTCGTGAATTAGTTGATCATGCATATTGTATTAGAAGATGACTAAACACTAAAAGTATCTCTGAGTAATTATTATAAATGGAAAACACTAAAAAAAAAATATGGGGTTATATATACATACATAAGTTATATCATAAGTTATATATACACATACATAAGTAACACATAATTTGTTAAAAAATTATTAAAATATCATTGTCTTTTTGTACATGGATTCAAGTAGAGGATAACTATTAAAGTGGAGAACATGTAATTTTTACATGGTTTCTTTTTTGTAATTGCAATGCAAGGCGGTTTGAAACCCTTATGTATGGAATGAGCTTCTGCATTCACAATACACCACAAGAAAATAACACAGAAAAATTAAGAGAGAACAAGGTGTGAGTGCAGCAAGAGCTGTGTTGGTTTAAAGAAAAATTTCAGGCCCATAATATTTTACTAGATTTTATAATTATTATCCATATTTTAAAAATTGAACGAGGAAAAATACATGTGCATAATTTACAAGATGTTAAACTCGTGCAAGTATTTATTTAAATTACATTTTTAAATATTTCAATTTAAAAGTATATGTATAGATGCAAACTTAATAATAAAATATTCTACAACACATCAATTATAATTATAATTTTTTATTTATACCTATATAGAGATTACATTTTTCTTCCAATTTTTCCTTTTAAATAACAATTATTTTAAAGCAAAATAATTATATTCTCATCTTTACCGTTACAAATAATCTTAATTTAATTATTTTAAAAATAAATTAAGATAATTACTTGACCATTAGAGTATAT
>NW_014543155.1:0-1306 GCF_000741045.1 Vigna radiata var. radiata | reverse complement strand
TTTAGGCTACTGTGAGAGGAAGTAAAATATAAAAATTGGGCATTTGAGGTCTAGAGCACAACANACTAGTTTAGGTAACTTAAATAAATTAATTAGAACTTGTTGAGAGCCTTTCTTTGTTGGTAGGATAGAGGAACCTTAAAAACCTGAGTTGGCACATCCCTGATCATAGAGCAGCCCTGGCCTGGTCCAGTCAGTTTGACTAGTCATATGTGCTGACGTCGAAGGTGAGTCTGATGCGTTCAGACATATGGGTCCTCTCCGGTGACCAATTGGGAGAAAGTAAGATATCTACTGTGATGGTAATTAGACAAGTAGTTTACCAAATAGGAACCATTTTGGGATGTAAGGAGGAGTGGGGAAAGATAAGATCTCTACTGTAATAACACTCAGTATAGTATGAAATATTAAATATATAACCAAATAAATAAATAAATAAATGTATATATATATATATATATATGTATTATATTTTTATGAACTTATCAAAAGTATAAGGTGCAAGCTGTTTTCTTTTTATTTATTTATTATTCCATTCATTATATTAAATTTGTAGTGATAAATTTGTTTTAGTTTTCAAAGATTATGCTATTATTCTTTTCACATATAATCCATGATTTTTATCAATTATTGTTTGGTATATATTATTGTTTGGTGATAACATGACAGTATTGTCTATTTGAGATGATTGGAAGTGGTTGTGGAGCATGTTCTGTTATATATGACTTGATCTTTAAGGCTTAAATATGTGGTTTGATTATAATTCAAAGGTGTGTGAATTGGGAAAGACTGAAACATGATTTCATGGTTGCTTATGGTAGTTTCAAATGTAGAATCTCTTGGTGAGATTCTTAGTGTTTTAGAATGAAAGTAGGAGCTTAGTCTTGGGGGTCTTCCTAACGCTCTAATGGCCTTTCTTCTCACATAGAGAGGATTGGACCAAGTGGTGAGGAGTAGCAGGAGGTCTTAGTCTTGGAGGCTTCCATCATGCTCCAGGGCGTGGAACAGACTAACCTTGTGAGTGTGGCAAGGCGGGGGAGCCCAAGTATCACACGCCACCACGGGTGCATGGCCCGCCATAGCTCGACTATCATTCGAAAGTTCGGACGAGTCAAGTCTAGAAGATAACATGCTAGGTTTTGTGTCTTATATTGTCTTGATGGCTTATACTTAACTTGAGATTAAATCTTATGTGCATATGCTAATATAATCGCATGCTTTTTATATAATTAGCTCACCCTTGCTTGTTTGTTGCTTTGTCTGTTGTATGTGTTTTCTTTTGCAATGATCATCCATTTGGATGTGA
>NW_014543154.1:0-1342 GCF_000741045.1 Vigna radiata var. radiata | reverse complement strand
CGCTGGACGCCGGGGCGGTGTTAGGGGCGCTAGTCTGGGTATGCTGGGTCATAGTCATGGTTATTTCTCCGTCAGTGTGAATTTCGTCTTCGTATCGCCTGACGGGTCGGCCTGCTCGGAATCGTTCTAGCCAGCAAGGGCGCGAAGCGTTTATATACCCTTGCTGACCAGGTTGTGACGGGGAACGATGACCGGAAGCTGATATAAAGAAGAAAGGCAACACAGGGGAAAATGACGGCCAGCGCACCCGGACGTAGCAGTGAATTTTTTAAACTTTGGAATCTTAAATTTCATGTTATGGAGTCGAAAAAAGTAGTCAGATAAAAAGGGTTAATACTATGCGTACATGCAAAGTTCGAGTACCGCCGGACTGCTGCATCCTCGCTTTGCTAGACTTCCACTAATAAAAAACTGTGGTATAGCTCCTTTGAAAGCACGACGAATAGATGGGATAAGTCGAAAGGGTAATAAACTAACTTCAGGGTTGTTGCCTTATTAAGATTTCATCCTAAAAAAAACTGGACCAGTTCTAAAAAAAAAGTACAATTGACGTATCAATTCATCAACCCTTGGAAGCATCTATATGTCTGATGTCCATAATTTACTTACTGAAGCAGCTGCCGCCGATGCATTGTCTATACCAAAGACAATACTCAGAGATTGGGTTAAATCTGGCAAAGTTAGAGCAAAAAAAGACAGTAAATCAAAAAAAATACTCCTATCTACGAGAGATATTTTCGATTTAATTGAAAAAAAACAGGGCTATACATGGCAAGACGATGAGCAAGTAATTCCTTTAAGAAAATATAATCTCGTTGAATTATTCGCAGGAGCTGGCGGCTTAGCCTTAGGACTAGAAAAAGCAGGATTAAACTCTATTTACTTAAATGAAAAAAATATTGATGCGTGTAAAACACTTAAAAATAATCGGCCTGAATGGAATGTATCTTGCGGAGACATAGCAACAGAAGACTTTACTCGATTCAACGGGACTGTAGATATATTATCTGGAGGATTCCCATGCCAAGCCTTCTCTTATGCCGGAAATAAGCTTGGTTTTAATGACATTAGAGGAACTCTTTTCTTCGAGTTTGCTAGAGCTATAAAAGAAATATCACCAAAAATATTCATAGCAGAAAATGTGAGGGGACTGCTAAATCATGATGAAGGAAAAACTCTTGAAACGATAAAATCAGTTATAAAAGAGCTAGGTTATGTTTTGATCGAGCCAAGAGTACTGAAAGCAATCTTTTATAAGGTTCCACAAAAAAGAGAAAGATTATTTCTAATAGGAGTAAAAAAAGAATTTGCTCAGAAAACATCCTTCCAATGGCCAGCAATG
>NW_014543153.1:0-1341 GCF_000741045.1 Vigna radiata var. radiata | reverse complement strand
TACTCCTTTCTGCAGCCTTTCTACATATTTTTTAAAAAGAGGTAGAATGAGTGTACACCCTTTGTACAACCTTTATACACCCTCTGTACACCCTTTAAACACCTTTTGTACACCCTTTATCCACCCTTTATACACCCATTATACAAACTTTGTACAACCTTCCTACACTATTTTACACCCCTTTTTATACCTTTTTTACACCTTTTTGCAGTCTTTCTACATATTTTTTAAAAAGAGGTGGAATGGGTGTACACCCTTTCTACATCTTTCTTCATCTTCTTACACCCTTTCTAAACCCTTTCAACCCTATTTCTACACCCTTTCTACATCACTTCCAACCCCTTTATAGACCATTTGTGCACCCTTCCTCACCCTTTCTACAATTTTGTAAAAAAGATGTAGAACGAGTGTACACTCTTTGTACACCCTTTAGACACATTTCGGTACACCCTTTATACACCCCTTGTACAACATTTATAAACCCTTTGTACTCAGTTTATACACAATTTTTACATGTTTCCTACATCTTTCTTCATCTTCTTACACCTTTAATAAACCCATTAAACCCTATTTCTAGACCCTTGCTACACAACATCCAACCCCTTTATATACCATTTGGGCACCCTTCTGCACCCTTTCTACAAATTTTTTAAAAATATGAAGAATGGGTGTACACACTTCGTACACACTTTATTCACCATTTATACACCTTTTGGTACACCCTTTATACACCCTTTAAATACCCTTTGTAGACCCTGTATCCACAATTTGTACGCTCTATACACACATTTTGTACACCCTTCCTACACCATTTTTACACCCCTTTCTATCCCCTTTCTATACTCTTTTTACACCTTTCTGTAGTCTTTCTACATATTTTTTTAATAGAGGTAGAATAGGTGTACACCCTTTGTACACCTTTTGTACACCCTTTGTACACCTTTTATACACCCCTTGTACAACTTTAATAAACCCTTTATAAATCCTTCATACTCACTTTATACACACTTTGTACACCCATTCTACATATTTCTTCATCTTCTTACACCCTATCTAAACCCATAAAACCCTATTTCTACACCCTTTCTACATCACTTCCAACTCCTTTATATACCATTTGTGCAACCTTCTGCACCCTTTCTACAAATTTTTAAAAAATATGTAGAATAGGTGTACACACTTTGTACACCATTTACTCACCATTTATACACCTTTTGGTACACCCTTTATATATCCTTTAAAAACACTTTCTAGACCTTTTATCCACTATTTGTACACCCTTTATACACATTTTGTACACCCTTCCTACACCATTTTTACACCCCTTTCTATCCCCTTTCT
>NW_014543152.1:0-1341 GCF_000741045.1 Vigna radiata var. radiata | reverse complement strand
GATTTACCTCTGCTTCAATCAACTCCGTTCTCAGAGTCTTTGTTTTCTCTTCTAAAGAAGTTACCTTCTCTTCCAACCTTTTCACTTCAAGAACTTTCTCAATACGAGTTTTCATGGCTAAGGCAGATTGAACATGAGGTTCCAACCATGACAAATCAAATCCAAAGGTCTCAAGTTCCTCCCATAAAATTTGGAGTTGATTGCAAGCATCATCGTCCATGTCTCTCACCTTTTTAGTGTTGAGAAAATAAAGAACTCTACCCAAAGCTGTTAAAGCCCATTCAATAAATCTTTGACTTCTCCGCTTCTTGCTATCCAAAGAGAGGGATATCGTGAACAAACATCTTCTAACAGAGGAATAAAATCTTTTTCTACTTTTCCTATGCTCCTAAAATCCACCACCTCACCAAATGATGAGGTTGAAATCATTTCCATGGATGAACTATTTTCAATGCTTTCAACAAGCTTATTGTCAATGTTCTTATCTGATACATCAACTTGTTTCTTATGCTCTGACATATGAACCAATATATGAGCTTCAATTATACAAGTATCATTTAAAATGAACCCGCGACTAGAGTCCCAAAGTTCTTTCAAAGATATGTAAGAAGTGAATCCCCAGTCACTCTGCTTTGAATTGAACGTATGGCTACTTTCTGACAAATTCATACATCAAAAGTCAGTTGGATATCAAGTTTAAAACAAATTCATACGATCCTTAAATAAATATATTGATAAAATATTACAAAGTTTTATTTTTTTAGGTAAGGACTTCAAACAAAATACTTATAACCCATTCATCTACAATATATATAGATATAGATAGATATTATTTTTATAAATAAATGACATTTTGTGGACGCCTTTACCCAATGTAATATAACTTAACAATATTTTATGATGTCTACTTCTTAAGTAAAATGGTTTTCAAATACAAATTTCTAGCAAACAATTTGGGATAAAGTACATGCGACACGAAACTAAAGGTTGGATTTTGAAGTATTAAGGAAAAACTTAAAGATAGAAAAAGTAAATGAGAAAAACACATTATAAGCTAAATGATCTGATTCTTCCAGGAATTTAAAAACACATCCGAATGAGAGTCTTCATGTGAAATTATGAAATTGCTAGAAGAACAGTTTCATTCACCTAAGAAAATAACATTCAAATATCAACATGAGAGATAAATGTGAAATATACCTTTTATTATATTTTTTTCGTTATTGAGCTGATTAATCATAATGAGTTTGAAATTTGCAAATTTTTCCCATCCATGAGGCATAGTAGCAACAGCAGCATCCAAATAAATTGACAAAAAGTCCACATTATTCCCTTTTGGAA
>NW_014543151.1:0-1307 GCF_000741045.1 Vigna radiata var. radiata | reverse complement strand
TAAGCCCCACATGTTTCGTACGGTCGATTTCTTTGCCGTTCACTTCGTAACGCACCTGATCGAAGAGGAATGCGATCGCATTGTTCGAGAGGAAAACCGTCTTTCCATCGTCCTTGGCGGCCCCTTCTCCTTTCGGAATGTATTCCACGGTCCCCTCGACGTAGAGCTTTGATTCTCCGGGTACCGTGTACAGATCCTGGCTGTTTACCGGGATGCGGATCTCATCACTGTTCCGGAAACTGCCGATGTACGGGTGTTGAGGGTGATATTGGTAGTATTTAATATCCCGAGATGTCTCCATTTTTCTTATCCGAGAACGGTGTAGCCCAGATGTTGAAGAATTCGTCGGCTGTAGAGTGTTAAACGTTTGAGCGTCGGCTTATGACTGGCTCGTTGATGCTCAGGGCTGTCTTTATGTATACTTTTCAGTTTACCCATCTGAATTGGCGATTGTTTTGATGTGCAAACGGACTGTCACTGTTTCTCCGCCGAAATCGACCGGTTTCCCGTCTTGATCCACAATACTGATGCGCAATCTATCGATGCTGGTGGTATTTATACGATTGTAAATAATCGTTCTTGGTGACAGCGCCATCTTGTAACCAGGAGGGACGTTAGGACTGAAAGCGAAGATTGTATGAGCTACTGCTCCGTTGATGTAACTACCTGTGGCGATGTTGCACTCGACACGTATTATATTGACCGAGATAATGTTGACGGGCAACTCTGACTCGTGCTCCTCTCCAGCGGATAGCCTTTTCGGTAGGAAACCCAACAATCGACCTATCGATCGAGGTTGATCGAAATGTATGTCCTCCGAACATTTGATCAAACATCGCAGAGTGCTGTTGTTTGCTTGCAGCGTCAAATTTTCCGGTCCAAGCTTGCTTTGAAGGAATTTTTCGATAGCCGTTATTTCGTAAGCACCTTTGGGAATGATGAGCTCCTTCTTCTCTGGTCCGTAGCAAAACACCTGGTTGGATTTGTTAATGTTGGGCACGGCGTTGAAGGTTACAAACTCGACGAGCCCGATGTAATGGACTTTGCGCGGGTCAAGAGCGAGGGGTGGCGAGAAAACGCTCTCGAGAACGTTGCTCCTTCCGCTCAGCAAGATTGTCTCACTCATTTTGATGTCGGATCCCACAGGCTCGCCGCTTTTATAAGGAACTTCAAGCAGAGATGACCGCAGATGACCGTGTCGAAGGACTGTTGCGCATCATAATTGTACTCGATCGAGTTGCCGCGGAGGTAGCGCGTTACCTCGCGAGGAGGTGGAATGTCGCCGAAACTGTTGTAGTACAAGGCGT
>NW_014543150.1:0-1340 GCF_000741045.1 Vigna radiata var. radiata | reverse complement strand
AGTTCTGGGATGCTAATATCCTATGTGCAATCACACAAAAGAAATCATTCATAGGCTCAAAACTCAATAAGTTCTATTAACATGTAAGAACTGATTTTAGAGCTGGTCTCCCTATAATTTATGCATTTTAACCTCAATTAACTTATTCTAATAGGTTATACAGTCTAACTACGCATGCAGATCAAAGAAACTCACTAAAAATCAGTTACGCATGCAGATCAAAGAAACTCACTAAAAATCAGTAAAACAGCAAAAGATATAGTTCTATACAGCCGGTAAAGGGCTGAGTTTTCTCTCAAAGCATCTCCATGGTAAAATATTTTTTTCGATGCCTAATTATCTTGTTATTGTTACTTAGGATTTAGGAACATAATTTAGTTTTCACCCTTAAATTTTTTAACTTTAAAAACCACTGCAAAAGAAAACTTAAAAAACCAACACAACCATATGATTAATGATGCTTCATAAGCACAATGTACGGATCTTATTACTTGCTATAGAATCTCAAATGTGGGAGACCACATCTATCTCCAGAAAATTAAGAGACAATNCAAGGAGGTACACATCCCATCAAGTAAAAGTTAAAATTATAACACCATGCGTAGCTAAACTATCCATAAAATTCAGAAACATTACCAAATACAGGTAACAGTTGAGCATAGTTGTTCCCTCATTTAAAATTTTAGAATGTCAGATAATCTTAGCACAAATGCATAGTAAAAGAAAAAAAGGTAGTACAATACCTACAGGCAAAATACATCTTAATTCACTTGGTTTCTTCTAAATTCATGGATGTTTCATAAATCAAATTTTAGTATAAGCATGTTGGGTTCATGCCTTGTTTGTGCTTTTTCACTTAACACTCATCATTTCAAAAAATACATAATAAATACCTAAGACAGTGCATAATGTTGTGTCCTAANTCACTCCTATANTGTATAAGAAGAATCTACCTCTATATGGTAAGATCATCCTACCTCCAGTAACCAGGGATTCCTGTGCTTAGCAAACCTTCTATAACTCTTCGCTGTGGATGAGCAGACCATCTAAGAAAACTTCTACCATAAGTTCTATCCTATATAGGTGCCACCTAAATTTCTTTCTCAACCTATGCCAACGAAAAAGTCATCACCAAGTCTATGAACGACTTGCAGTCCTATATAGTCCTGTATATGTGTGTATGTGTGAGTCCAAGTCTAAGTTAAGTCTATTGAATAAAAATGAAAAAGTCAAACAACAAATTAGGAAGATGACTCATTAAATTATTGTTTTAAAGTTAAGTTAGAAATGGATTCATAATCCTTTGTGTTTGGTTCATATCTCATTGTTGTTGAATCTTC
>NW_014543149.1:0-1308 GCF_000741045.1 Vigna radiata var. radiata | reverse complement strand
AAAAAAAAGAGAATTTATTCATGTGCACTCAAAATTTATGAATTAATTCTTGTTTAAGAAATACTTTTGTGTCACGTGTTGAAATCTAATATATAGGAGACCCTCTCAATAACCAAAAACAAGCCATAAGTGACAACATTATTGTAGTGAATATGTTGTAACAATTTTCATTTATTATGTACACTACAATTGTGAATGTGCACAATATAAATTTTTTTTCCTCTTTTAGATATTTTTGAACTTATTAACCTAAGCATGCTATCAAGATATTTATTTTCCAGTCTAGACCCTTTTACTATTTAACTACAATTTTCTAGAAGTTAAATTTTCATCATGTTTTTTCTATGCAAGAAAGAATCGAACTTTTAGCCGCATATTTATTCTTACTGCTTTAGACTATTAAAATGGAATGAATCTTATTAAACTGTACTATTAGAATGTTTGATGGATTGAGTATATACAATTCTTTTTATATTTATTTATAAAAAATTGTTTTAATAGAAATTTGAAACTTTTTATAAAATAATGTGAATATAAAATAATTCTCTATTTTTAAATCTTATCTTACATAAAAATTTATGGGTTAACTTGTTTATTGGAATTAGGTATTGAACATGATGAGGAAGTAGACACAAGGAACGGAAAATATTTAGCTGCAAGCGTGCTCACCCAAAAAGAGTTTGTAATTACCTTTTATGTTTTTAATTTCTGTTTTAGCAGCAGTTGTTTTTACATTATTGAATTTTGTTTTCCAATATGCTGGAAATTGAACCATACCAGGATAACGGCAAAAGTCACAAATTTTAATAACTTTATTCAATGTAGTTTTTCAGAAAAGTTTATTCATTTTCTTGAATGAAATATTGATATCAGTATTTTTTTTTTCTGTTTCATTATTTTTTAACATATTCTTGTTTTTTAAAATAAGTTTAGTCGTCTATTAAGTTATATATAGAATTTTGTAATAAATATAAGTTAATTACCTGTAACTATGCTATCAAGTCCCTAATGACATAAGTTAATTCATAGCTATACTTATTATTACATTATTATTGACCTTCTTATTTAACAAGGTATACTTTGATAATGAGAAAAAGGTTTAAAAAGTTTCTCAAATTAAAATGGTTAATCAATTTATGTTAACTTGTGTTCTCATTTCAATGTTTGTTTGGAAATGTATTTGATACATAAAAAAAATTAATATAATTAGATTAAAAGAATATATTTATTTTAAATAAAAATAAATTTTTATTTTTCATTAAAGTTAAAGAAAACAATAATATATATATATATATATATATATATATA
>NW_014543148.1:0-1585 GCF_000741045.1 Vigna radiata var. radiata | reverse complement strand
GTCAGTGTTTGACTACGTGACGTCTAATTGCCTGGGGAATTAGGTGAACAACATTAATTGTAGCCCAGTCGACGTCGCTTTTTCACGGGAGATGTCAGTGTTTGACTACGTGACGTCTAATTGCCTGGGGAATTAGGTGAACAACATTAATTGTAGCCCAGTCGACGTCGCTTTTTCACGGGATCCGACGTCTATTCGACGTCTAAAGCTGAACCGGTTGACATTTGATTTCCTGTCAGTGACGTAGACGTCGGTGCCCTTGCTAGCCGACGTCTAAGCTCCTGGGAATTTGATGGGCAACATTAATTGCAGCCTAGTAGACGTTGGTCCCCGTGAACACCAACGTCAATGGACTGTCTTATCACATACCTCAGGCAATTGGACGTCAGTTTGCCGCAGGTGCGACGTCTATGATGTTATAGACGTCGCCTGACATCGAAACTGATGTCTAGTTTTCCAATTTATTTACGATAATGCCACCGTGCAGTAATAGACGTCGAATTTTCACGGAACCGACGTCTAAGGGATGACGTTAAACAACGTTTTTGCACTAGTAAATTCTTATTGTATAACTCAATTTATATAGTGAAGTGGCTTTGAATCTCAGATTGATTGAAAGTGGACTAGATCTAGATATTGAGGCCGAACCAGTATAAAACTTGGTGTTTGTCTTTTTATCCCTTATCTCTTTCATTTCATTACATTCTTTATTTGCTTGTATTTGAAGAAAGGGTTAAAGATTTTCCAAAAGTTTTGAAAAGAACAATTTTTTAATACAAAACCAATTCATCCCTCTTAACTAGAAAATAAGGCCTATCTTTTTCTACACTTGCTTATAAGAATGTGTAATTTATGTGAAATGTAGTAGATATGATATATTATAACTTATAAATTTTGAATGTTAAAAATTATCATTATTTTGCCTTTTTTTTTTCTAATTGTATTCCTTTTTTACTATGATTACTATTATAACATGAGCGAATGAGGTTGTAGGTGACAATAACAATTCTTTGGAGTGGATGTCTCAAATAATAAATATGTATTATTTAGTACTAATCTCTCTTATTATATTAATCTTTTCATAAACAATTTTTTTTTTTAAAAAAAATTAACTCACAATAGTGTAATTATACTTTATTTATATCTATATATGTCTTTTCCTTGTTTGATGAGATTTTTCTAATATAAAAAATATACAGACTCTAGAAATAAAATCATTCTATTTTTAGAGTTATTCCGTACATACTTATGATTCTAGATAACATCTATCATTATATGGAAATTTAGATAAATAAAATCATAATCATAATACTTATATATAGTTTAAAGTTTAAAATGCTACTTTCTTCGAAAAAATTAATTATGTCTCATTCTCTTAACTAATAACTATAACACACTAACAAACTATAACTTCTAACATTACTAAATCCTTAGTCCATTCATTGGAATTAGAATCAAGATAATTAATAAAGTCAAATTCTTTGACAGAGTTCTCTACATGTAGCTATTTTTTACTCGTTCCTATACTTAACATTTTTTTTATGTTGAACGTGTGTGTGTGTATATATATATATATATATATATA
>NW_014543147.1:0-1610 GCF_000741045.1 Vigna radiata var. radiata | reverse complement strand
GTTACCGAAATGGGTCGGCCGTTCTTTTATAATGATGACGGGAACTCTAGATTTCCCCTATACTGGACTAAGAAGCCTCGTACCTTAACCTCTTGGCCAAAAGAGGATATGTCTGATGTTGAACAAAGGGATCTGGACAGGTTGGTCAAGTTACCTCGTTCGTTCTCTTCCAGGAAGCTGGTTAATTGCCTGAAATACAACGATCTGAAATCAAGGGTGTTTGGTAGGTCTCTTTGTCAACTGTCTTTTACTTGCATTCTGTGAATTGTAATTTTGTGTGGGTGGTGCTATTTTGCAGAAGTTATGGCCAAAAAGACCGGTCGTGATTGGTTCAGGGAATCACAAGTGGTGGACCAAGGGGTCGGGTTTCAGACCGCACGGTCAAGTGGGACATCCTCTACACCGGCCACTATAGTGCACATAAAGGACACTCCTCCTTCTCCAGTTCAACCTTTAACTCGCAAGAGGAAAACATCAGCAGGTAGCGGGGCTGCAAAGGGCAAAAAGACAATGGCAGTTCAGGAAGAGTCAGTTCCCGAACGACATTTGCCCTTGGGTATGGATGATCCAGGTTTCGATCTAAGGCACAAGGTCAAATTTAACTTCGATGCTGCCGAGGAAAAAGCAATGGCTGCAATGTCTGAGCAGCAAATGTCCGAGTACTTGCTTCATCATATTTTGAGGTGTGGAGCGGCGGTTTATGATTACGGTTTTTGTCCTGTGATCATCCCCCCTCCTGCTTGGTCTCTGCTGTGGCGGCGTCCGTTTTCCGGCGAAAATGCCGTTGGTCCTCCATTTTAATGAACTTGTTCATTTTTTCTTGCAACTCTTCCATGGTTTTAGGTAACTTGGCATATAGGGATTCTGAGACGTAACCTGGCTTCAGGCAGTTGGGTAAATTGGTGATAATGAACTCATGGCTTACCCCTTTTACTCTTCTCGCTACCTCAGTGTATCTATGCATGAACTTTCTTAGTGGCTCGTCTTTCTCCTGTCTGAGATTGACGAGTTCGGCTGCGGTGGTCGCTTCTTTTCGATTGGTCGCGTACTGCTTTTTGAATAGAGAGGCGAATGTGCGGAAGTTGTCAATAGAGTTAGAAGGGAGAGCATAATACCATTCAAGAGCCTCGCCCTTCAGGGATAGGGAAAACGCTCGGCATTTGACCGGATCGTCACTGGAGTAAAAGGCCATAGAATCAAGGAAACTTCGGAGGTGGTGTTCCGGGTCGGTTGTTCCGTCAAACTTTTCTATCTGCGGGGGAGGCCGGTCGGGCATGGGAGCTTGCATTACAGCCTCAGTGAAAGGTAGCAGGTCTGGCGAACGAGGAGGTCCTCCGTTCTGTGCTGTGTGATTATCATCGTCATTCCGGCTATTGTCGTCCGTTGCATCTCGCTGTTTCTCTTTGAGTTGCTTAAGCTCTTCTGTTATCTTTAGATACGCCTCCTGTTGTTGAAGAATGAGCTGGTTCTGCTGTTCCAACTGGTTCTGAAGTTGTCTCAGTTGCTCCATAGGGTCAGTGTTGCTACCGTCCATGCTTCTGGTGGTCACCATAGGGAATCTTCACCTTCGGCCCCACGGTGGGCGCCAAAATGTTTCGGTATAAATTTAC
>NW_014543146.1:0-3473 GCF_000741045.1 Vigna radiata var. radiata | reverse complement strand
TGAACTATATTTAGTTTATTGCACTTAAATAAACCAGGGAATTGTGTTTAATTGTCTGTTATTTCCCCGTTTTCCGAATTCTGCTTAATTTGGTCGGAAATTCGTAATTGTGCTAATTTGGATTTTCTGAGCTGATTAAGCGCATTTCTGGTTGCAGGGAAGTTGTGGAAACATCATCTGGAGCATTGGGATATGGCGTGACACATTCAAAGGCTCAACATTTAGTCATTTAGATTCTTATTAAAGTTGTAATTTCGTTATTTAGAAGTTCTTAATTAGAATTAGGTGTTTTAGACCCTTTTATAGGCAATTTTGTATAAAATCCATGTGTATGACATGTGGCCTTTGGCTAGGGTTTCTTTAGAAGGTGGTCCCCACCATTTTTTAGAGCTTGGATGACATTTTAGAGCAATTTCCGAGACACACACGGTCTTGTCTCCACTTTTCATTTTACTTTGCATGTATGAACTCTCTCTTGGAGACCATGTAGGGTTTTACATTTTTGGAGTTATTGGATGACCAAGATCACATTTTTTTTCTTCTTATCTTGCTTGCACCTTGATTTTCTTTGCTTGGTGGTGGTGAAAACCATTCCATATTGCACTTTGTTTCTTGCTCTTTGAAGTTGAAAGTATGAGCTTGAGGTTGTTTCTTTGCATTTTCATGATGGGTCTTTGGTTTGGATGAAGAGCTATTTCGTTTTTCTACTCATTTGCTGCCATATTTTCGTATTTACTTTGGTTTTCATGGATTGGATGATGAAAATGGAGTTCTATGTGAGTTTTGGGTTCAATAGAGCTTAACTTGATGTGTGGGTGTTGTGGTTTGGGCTTTTTCTTCTTGGTTTTCGTTTTTTATGTTTCAAACAAGGAATGGACTAGATTTTTGTGTTGTTATGGTGGCTGGACAGAGCTGGAGTTGATGGTTTAGGTTTTATTTTCGTTTTTGCAAAGAAAGTTGAAGAAAAGTTAGTGTTAGAAGTGGATTGATGAGTAGAAGTTTGGGTTTCTTGTTCTAGTGTTGATTTGCANTTTGAANTTTGGTTCCTTGGTGTATTCTCGGTGGAGAAGAGTTGGAGAAAACATTTGGATGCATGTTGTTGAAGNAAAAAACGTTTGGTGTGTAGAAGGGAGAGAGAAATGGTGCATTTAAGTTTTTACCTCTTTTGGACAAGCAAAATATGAAGCACATTTTCATAGAAGGAATATTTCCCTTTTGATCTTTGTCTTTTGCTAGCAATTACCGTGGATTGAAGAAGAAGATGGTTGTGTTTGTTTTTATTCCATTTGACCTTGCACATGTGGCACCTTGGTAGAAGAGATTAAAGCACCTTTTGGAGTGTGGAATGTGGAAGGGAAAGTTTGCAACAAAGAGGAGTTTAGTCTCGGCAATTTAGCTTTGGAAGGGTGTTGGTTTCCGAACTTGGACTTTTGGGAGAGAGAGGAGCACGATTTTCATGGTATAAAAGTGTGGAAGGCAGGGTTTGACTTGGAAAATAAAGCACATGGCACAAAAAGGAAGCAACACATCAATTGGTTTGTTGAAGGAAGAGAATGAATGGGATTTTGGTGCATGAAGGTTACGTACAAGAGGTCTTGTTAGGCCATTTTAATTTTCAATTTCTTTATTAAGTGCACACTTGGTCACATGAATTACCTGGAAAAAGTTGTGTTTTCTTATTTCTTTTGTTTTAAATTAATTTGCATATTAGAATTAGTTGCTTTTGACTTCTCTAATTTAGTTTTGCATTTAATTTAATTTAATTGTGTTAGGTAGTTGTTTGTTGGCTTGTTGGGGTCTAGTATTTTAATTTATTTCAATGTTGTCTAAGGTTTCTAGTTGTGTTAATTTAAACCGTCGGGCGGCCTTGAGGGAAACCGCCGGGCGGTGGCACACTTAAACCGTCGGGCGGTGGTCCGCTGGGCTTGGGCCTGTTTTCTGATGCGCTCCTCACCTATAAATACTCCTATTGCGAGTTCAGAATTATTCTTTTGACAGGAGAGAACGACCAGACCTAATTTTGCTCTCTAGAGGGGATCTCTTGGATGCTTAGGCTCCTTTTCATCTTTTTTAGGGTTTGCATTTCCATTCTTCTTCCATTTTCCATCTAGTTTCTCCATGTCTATGGTGAACTAAACCCTATTGTTGTTGGGGGAAACAATGTAATCTTTTGATACTCTCTTTTATTGAAACTCTTGATTATTTATATGGTCTNCATATGTTTTGATTGATAATTGTTGGGTTATCATCTATGCTTAAGGCCTTTATCATTTAACTCATTCGGTAACTGATGTTTGTCTTTATTGATATGGGGACGTACAGTAATGACATGAACTGGTGAGTAATTTCTTGATTTTGCAAAACCACCTAGGGATAGGGGTAGGACGATCAATTGCGCTAACTTCTATTTATAATGTGGTATTAAATACTAGGGGAGGCTAGGGATAGCAAGCCAGTAGTTAATATTAGGCTCTTTTCGCCGAGGGATCGGGTTAAGGGGAGGCTAAGAAAGTCGCATAATAATTAATTAATCAAACTAATATTCAAGAGGAGTAGATAAGAGAGGGCGGATTAGATGAAATTGTACACCCCCCAACAACATTCATTCATCCATTGTTTTCTTTTGTCAATTGAATCAACTTTATTTTGCATGTTAATATTTTTTTTTCAAATCCAATTTATTAATTTTTATTTTCAAGTCTTATTATTTAAATTCACGTGAACGAGAAAGTCTTTCGAGTCTCTTGGGAAAACGATACTTGGTCTTACCATTTATATTACTTGTATGATTTGGTACGTTTGCCAATTTGTCAACAAGTTTTTGGCGTCGCTGCCGGGGACTTGATGAAGGTTGAAAAACAATTATTTTCATATGTCAATTTGGACCAAATTACACCCTTTACTACTTGGAATGAGCTTAGAATCAAGCAAAACTCAATAAATGAGTCTGAAGAGAGTCAAAAGTTGTTTCTAGCGATTTTATGCTTGTTTTGCATTGTTTTGAAGCTAATTTGAGAAAAGTAGAGAATGGAGTTGAAGATAGAGGTCGTTGACTCAAGAAAAGAGCAGAAAAATGAAGATTTGAAGAGTTGACGCACCGCCCGGCAGCACATTTAAACCGCCGGGCAGTCCAGGACGAGGAGAAGGCATGGTGATTGACACTGGGCGGACCTGAGGGAAACTGCCCGGCGGTGGCGATTGCCGCGCGGTAGGGCGATTTGTGGCAAACCGCCGAGCGACACACTTAAACCGCCCAGCGGTGGCTCGCTGGACTTGGGCCCGTTTTCTGATGCGCTCCTCACCTATATATACCCCTATTGCGAGTTCAGAGTCATTCTTTTGACAGGAGAGAACGGCCAGACCTAATTTTGCTCTCTGCAGAGGATCTCTTGGAAGCTTAGGCTCNTTTTCATCTTTTCTAGAGTTTGCTTTTCCATTCTTCTTCCATTTTTCATCTAGTTTCACCATGTCTA
>NW_014543145.1:0-3502 GCF_000741045.1 Vigna radiata var. radiata | reverse complement strand
ACACACACACACGCACAACCGTATAAACATATACACACTCACACCCACCCACCCACACATATTACGCACACAAAGACACATACACACAAACACTCTCAAAGACACAAACAAACAAACACACACACACACTCAAACAAACACAAAAAAGCACACACATACATAAACCCCCCATTCACACACACATAAGCACATAGATACACGCACACATACACCTTAACACATATATTACATACACAAACACACATATTACACTACAAACACACACACACAAACACATACACAAACACATGTAATTATACAAAAACAGACACAGACAGACTCTCACATACACATATTACAAAACAAACACACACATACACACCCTCACACAAACATGCACACACAACACACAAACACACATTCAGACACACACACACCTACACAAACACATATATTACACACACTCACACACATACAAACTTATACCCCCACACATACCACCAACATAAACACACACACACGCACACACATGACACACACAATAACATAAACACATACACACAAACACTCACACATACACAAACACGCACACACACAGACTCTCTCACACACACACAAAAACACATACACAAACACACATAATTGTATAAACACAAACACAGACACACCTACACACACATATTACCCACATAAACACACACACACATAAACACAAGAACACATACATGCATGCATCCACACACACTCACAGACAAACACATACACACACCTTCACAAACACAAACACACACACACCGACCCACATACAAACTTATGCCTACACTAATATTCGCCCATACACACTTTTGTGGGGTTTATAGGTGTTTTAAGGGGGTTTTAGTGGTTTTTAGGGGTTTATAGTGGTTTTTAAGGGGTTTATAAGTGTTTTGAGAGGTTTTTGTAGTGGTTTTGAAGGGTTTATAGTCGTTTTTGAAGGGTTTATAGTGGGTTTTTAGGGATTTCTAAGTGCTTTGAGGGGTTTTTAGTGGTTTTTAGGGGTTTATAATGATTTTTAAGCGGTCTATAAGTATTTTGAGGGGGTTTTAGTGATTTTTAGGGGTTTATATTGGCTTTTAGGGGTTTATAAGTGTTTTGAGAGTTTTTAATGATTTTTAGTGGTATTTTTGGGTTTTTAAGGAGTATTTTTAGGTTTTTAGAGTATTTAAGGGGTATTTTTGGGTTTTTATGGTTTTTAAGGTGTATTTTTGGGTATTTAGGATTGTTAAAGGGAATTTTATGCTTTATTGGGTTTTTTTGGGGTATTTTTGGGTTTTTAGGGGTTTTAAGGGACTTTCGAGTTTTTAGGATTTTTAGGAATATTTTCGGATTCTTAGGGTTTTAAAGGGGTATTTTCGAGTTTTTAGGGTTTTTAAGGGATATTTTTTTGTTAAAAAAACCCAAAAATACCCAAAAATATCCCTTAAAACCCTAAAAACAGAAAAATATCCTTTAAAAACCCAAAAATCCCCTAAAAACCCTAAAAACCCGAAAATACCCCTTAAAAACCCTAAAAATCCGAAAATACCCTTAACAAACCCTAAAAACTCAAAGTTAAAAAAACACCCTAAAACTCCAAAATTCACCTTAAAAATCCTAAAACCCCAAAAATACACCTTAAAAATCATAAAAACCCAAAAATACCCCTTAAAATCATAAAAACCCGAAAATACCCCTTAAATACTCTAAAAACTCAAAAAAACCACATAAAAACCCTAAAATCCCAAAAATACCACTAAGCAACTATAAAAACCTAAAAATGCCCCTTAAAAACCCAAAAACAGAAAAATATCGCTTAAAAACCTTAAAACCCCAAAACTACCCCTAAAAAACCCTAAAAACCCAAAAATACCTTTTAAAACCCCTAAAAACCCTAAAATACCCCTTAAAAACCATAAAAACTCCAAAATACCCCTTAAAAACCCTAAAAATCTGAAAATACCCCTAAAAAAGGCTAAAAACCCAAAAATACCCAAAAAAACCCTAAAAATCCAAAATTTCCCCTNAAAAATCCTAAAAACCCAAAAATATCCCTTAAAAACCATAAAAACCCAAAAATGCCCTTAAAAACCCCAAAAACAAAACAATATCCCTTAAAAACCCTAAACACCCAAAAATACCCAAAAAAATATCCCTTAAAAGCCTTAAAAACCCAAAAATACTCCTTAAAAACCCTAAAAACAGAAAAATACCTCTTAAAAACCATAAAATCCTAAAAATACCCCTTAAATACTCTAGAAGCCCAAAAATAACACTAAAAATCACTAAAAACCCTCAAAACACTTATAAACCCCTAAAAAACCTATATTAACCCCTAAAAACCATTAAAACCCCCTCAAAATACTTATAAACCCCTTAAAAACCATTATAAACCCCTTAAAACCACTAAAACCCCTCAAAAAACTTATAAACCCCTAAAAAACAACTATAAACCCTTGAAAAACCATTATAAATCCTTCAAACCCACTGAAAACCTTAAAATCCACTCAAACCCCCTAAAAACACTTTTAAACCCCTCAAAAACCTCTATAAACCCCTAAAGACCACTAAAAACACTTTTAAACCCATCAAAAACCACTATAAACCCTTAAAAACCACTAAAACCATTTTTAAACCCCTCAAAAACCACTAATATCGTCGGTTTTAACCCTCGCTAATAGTGACACAGCTTTTCCCACGATAAAATCACCTACTATAAGATCACCCACGATAAAATCATTCACTATAAGATCACCCACGATAAAGTCACTCATTATAAGATCACGCACAATAAAATCACTCACTATAAGACCACCCACGATAAGATTACCCACAATAATATTACCGACGATAAGTTCACCTCTTGATAAGATCGCCCACAATAAGATTACCCATGATAAAATCACCCACGATAAGATCACCCACGATAAAATCACCCACTATAAGTTCACTCATGATAAGATCACCCACTCTAAGATCACGCACTTTAAGTTCACCCACGATAAGGTCACCCACGATAAGATTACCCACGATAAGATTACCCACGATAAGTTCGCCCATGATAAAATCACCTACTATATGATCACCCACGATAAAATTACCCAAACAAACACACATACACACACACGCATAGGTTTAAATACCTTTTTAGTCCCCAAGTTGGGGACTGAATTTCTGTTTTGTACCCGGTTTTAAAAGTGAAAACATTAGGTCCCTATGTTATAAAAATTGTATGAATAAGGTCCTCTCCGTTAAGTTGACAACAACAACGTTAATTCTATGCTGATCTGACACACTTTTTCTCTTCTCTCCTCTGCTGCACAGCTTTTTCTCTGTGATGTTCAGTTTTTTCTCTCTCTTCCATTAATGCAATTAAGTGTACCAAGAAGGTAAATAACACCATTTGTTGGAAAAAATAAATAAAACAAAACGACGAACTTATGAGACAGAAGAATTATATATATATATATATATATATATATATATATATATATATATATATATATTA
>NW_014543144.1:0-3540 GCF_000741045.1 Vigna radiata var. radiata | reverse complement strand
TTTATTCAAGACTAGAAAAGAGAATTTGCAGGAGTTTTACTATTAGATGCCTAGGCTTTTACTGCAATGTAAAGCACATTTACATATATAAACAGTGCTTCCTGATTNAAATTGCACACAAATATGAGCTCAAAATGTGTGGTTTGACTATTGAAAATGCACACAAGTTGTTCTAGTACAATGTAAATTGTCACAGCAACTCTGTTTGACTAAAATGAACTTATTAAGCTTTCATTTGATTCAGAAAGGGAAATTGAACTAAAAAAAATAATAAAGAGAACAGAAAATTCAAGTGACCCACTTGTAGTGAGACCTTCACCACTTTTAAATGAAATTTCAATAGATCCCAAATGAAATCACCATGAAGACATAACTTGAATGAAATAACACTAAGAATACAAATAAAGACTGCACCATACAGCTAAAAACAGTGTCTCAATTGGGTGTTCCAATGATTTCATGATTACAATTCCATAGATCTTATCAGCGCACAAACCAACAATATAAACACCAATCCAAATCTTAACGCTAAACTAGTAAGGTATTACAGAAAGTCCCCATTTGAAATGTTTAATTGGCACTTAAGAGGCCAAAAACTAATATAAGCAAGCAACAAGGGTACTGAATCAAGTAGGGACTCAAATGGATACTAGGGAAAGTGCTATATCAGATTTAGAAAGCAAGAAAAGGTTGCAACAATAAAATGCAGAAACTAGTGTTTTAAATCAATTTTCATGTGCAAATTGGACTTTTATATTAGCTATTTTTTTTAAAAGTCTGGACATATTCTACTTTACACACGGTGAAAGAAAGATAAAATAGAATAAACGTAGGTAATAACAAGAGATATAGAAAAAAAAATATATTCAATGGTAAATACTTATCTATTTGTCCCAAGTAAAAAATCTTTATTATATGGTAAGTAGTTATCTATTTGTCCCAAGTAAAAATAGGAATAAGATATTGGTATGTTATTCTAATCACTTTTAAGTACATAGAAAATTACACCAATCATTTCTCACGGAGACANACATAATTATTTAAGGTTACTTCAAAATTTTAAAAAAGTTGGAAGTAAAGATATATGAACACCTTTGTGCATTACACATTCTATTATTAATACCTATTATTTTCTCAAACATATATCCCCGTTTAATGTGGATCTGAATATAAAGAAAAAATAAATTTAATTTAATGACTATAAATGTTTAGGAGAAAAAAAAATATATAACCCTCTAAACTTTACTCAATTTACGACTTTAGGGGAATTAAATGTTTTTTCCTTTTTTTCCAGTAAAACAGCTAATAAAAACTTCCAAAAACTCTTCTTTACTCCTTTTAAGTCTGGACATATTTGCACCATGATAGCCATTCCAGATTTCAATTTCTTATAACAGTTCTGCACTCAATCATCTTTTATACTATGATTCTTACTTCATTCACCTTTTCTTTTTCTTTATTCTTCTTTATTGGACCTAACCATGTTCCTTCTTTTATGTCTTTTGAAAAGTCAAAGCACCCAATATTTTAGTTAACCAATTTCAACTAATGCTAGATTCTCTGTGCCATAACAACCATAAATTCACCATCTTTCAAAACAAGGGATTAAAAAANTCCTACAACTCTATTCTTTTTTATCTGTGTCGAGTAATCTTTTGAAGTTTTACAAGTATATTCTTTAACATCATAACTTTTCAAATTCACTTTTGATGAAAAATTCACATTCTAAAACTTCAAATGATGCAAAAGCAAGTATCAGTTCCTTCAAATAGATTCACATCCAGCAAAAAAANANAAAANNNCTAAGTCAGAATAAAATGAAGTAAACAATATTCAGAATAAAGTTAATATATCTCTGTCAAGTTCTGCATGATTCATGATATCCATTTTGGGTATGTGTCAAAGGGTGTTTCTTTTTTCATAGTACAATACCTATAATCTTTTTCTCATATTTTCTCACTCTCAGTAAGTAAACAATACATTNAATATCCGAGAAATATAANATGTTCTTGACAGTTTCTTTTTCATTTAAAAGGTAGCATAAATGTGTAAAAATGTGGAAAGAAGATTGACTTGAGCTATTATAGTGCTGCTTGATTCAAATTGCACACAAATATGAGCTCAAAAAGGGTGGTTTGACTATAAAATGCACACAAGCTGTCCTAGCACAATGTAAACTGTCACAAAGACTTTGTTTGACTAAAATGAACTTGTTTAGAAACCAAGAAAAGGTTGCAAAGGTAACAACAATAAAATGCAGAAAAATGGTGTTTTAAATCAATTCTCACGTGCAAATTGGCCTTATATATTAGCTTCTTTTTTTTTTTTAATTTTGGACATATTTCTATCATAACCATTTCAGCAAGTTTAGTTATGCTTGTTATAATCATTCAGAGTCAATTCTTTGAATGCAATAAATTCTTATTAATAATTTCCTAAGGACCTCAACATTATGCAGTTATAATTTCCTTACAATTCCAAATTAAATCATCAACAGTTAACAACATCAATATTGCTTTCAAATTTCCATGATCAACAGATCTCACACTTGATCACAAAGCAAGCCAGTACAAGCAAACATTCCCATATATTCAAAACAATTACTAAAAACTAAAGAGAAAAACCTTAAATACCTTTGAGAAAGCAACGGTAAGACGGTGGAATGAGAAAGCAAGGCAAGTCGGCGNAAGGAGACAGCACGGAGGGAACGACCGCCACGGCGGCTTGACCATTATCGACAACGGCGCTGGCAGAGCCTCTGGGTCGTCGGCGGTGCAAACGGGACGGGGGATGAGACGCGAAGATGATCGGTGGGAAGATCCGCGAAGATGGTCGGTGGGAAGAGCCACGAAGATGATCGGCGTCGGTGGTCGTTGAACGGCGATCGACGATGGCAAGGGGGACGACTGATGTTGGAAGGGAGACTTTCTCTCACTAGGGTTTGTTTCTCACATTCTGAAAATGAAATTTGAATTTCAGAAAATGTTTGCTTCCATTTTCTGCCCGTGCCCTCAACTAATCCACGTCATTTAATTTTATTTTGTTTTCAAAAAGGTGGACGAATACGAAGCTGACACGTCATTGGTGTCAAAAATTTGTCACCGTATAGGAGTCAAAGTATCATTTTCCAAAAAATAATATTGTAAACAGTTGTTCTTCTAACTCTTTTGCTGGATTAAGCTTGATTCTTTCCATAACTAGCAATTGTTATATAGAGAAATAAACTTAAAAGTTCAAGCAAGCACTCTAGTAGGTTACACACAAATACACCTTGGACAGGTGAGGTTATTAACAATACAAGCTGCTATATTATAGTACAGAAACTTCATAAGGTAGTAGATGGCCACTCTTTTTCTTCCTTTCGAGGACAATAAGACCCCCTTTGTGTCCCTCACCATACAAATACATGTCCATATCCGTAACACTGCCCGATCTGCTGTTAACCCTCTTGTTTTGATTGAGTGATGTTGTTGTATGAACGCCACAGATGGCGAACCAGCGGGGATATACCAAGAAATCGTCTCCATTTATTGTTTGCAC
>NW_014543143.1:0-3571 GCF_000741045.1 Vigna radiata var. radiata | reverse complement strand
TTTTTTTTTTTTTCTTCTTCATCCAATTCAGTGGTGGGACCCAACCCCATTCATGCACACGTGTGAGCTTCCCCATTGGACATTCTAACACGTTTTGCCGCCACGTGTCTTTTCCATTAACAATGGGGGCTCTTATGATTAGTGAGTAAAAGGAAGGTAGTTGGAAGGAACAAAGAGGGTTAAAAGCTAAGTGTATGTTTGTAAAGGCTATACACAAAAGCCAAGAAAAAGACAAAAGGATGAGGGCTTCAACATGCTTATGCTTTCTGGATCACTTTTGCATTCTTATACTTTCTATCAAACCCAGTACCATCTTGTTTAATTTTTAAGTGTATTATGTTGTCATTTTTTATTCACACTTAAACATTAAGTAATGTACTCTTTTTTTTATACAAAACATTACTATATTCTGTAAGATCATTACTTCATTATAAGAGAAATATAAAACGGATTTAATAAAGTAAATTTTGTATTATATATACTTTTTTTTATCGCTTTTATAATTTGATCATAGTTAATACGAAATATCTAACACATTTTAATTAAAACGAAGTCCAATATTAGTAAATGATATTATAAACTTAATAAATTTCGCTTATGATACGGCTTTGATGAATTTTATAAGAAATGAAATCTTAATTATATATTATAATTTTATCATGTATATATACAAACAATGTAAGATCTCTAATAGTAATTTATGTCTTTTATCTATAATATTCTTTGATATAAATATTATTTATCTGTCATTAACTCTAAACAGAAATACATTCTCCCGGTCGATATTAATATTCATTGTCTGGAATATATATTTGGATGTTTTTATCTAAGCATCCCTTAACTTTGTGTGTACGAGAAATTAAGTGTTTGAAATTTTGGCATAAAAATTAAAAGTACTGTTAATGATATCGCTATATGTGTTAATTTTTTTTTCTTATAAACTTTATTTATCTTATCAAGTGATTTTTCTCCACTATTTATTATTTTTAATTTTTTAAGTACATAATCGATGAAATAGTTACTGCTGCATTAGTTTTTAAAACGACAAATAAAAAAAATAAAATTAACAACTGTTTTAAGAATATGCACGTACCATCTCTCTCTTTTTTACAATTATAGTGAAAAGTAGGTTGGTTGATGAGATATAATAGTTAAATCACCACAAGAAAAATATTTTATAATGACACTTATTTTTTTAGTATTTTTTTTAAAGTGATGTTATGTTACTAACAAATTAAATTTATACTATATTCATAATTAGTTTAATAATATCGTATTGATGATTATTATGAAACATATATTTTATAATATTGTATCGATGATTATTGTGACAATAATATTAAACCAACTTTATAATTCTTTCATGGTGTTAAATTTTATGTCAATGTATTAATTGACGGAAATAAAAATAATAATGATTCAACCTCTACTAAACAACACATTTAACTGGAGCTAAAAATATAATAATAACAACAATTACTAAATCTAAATTTATGATTAAGAGTAATGTTTTTAGTGATGCATATGCGTGGTGATTGGTTTCCCGTTAATCACACTTCAATAATTTAATATCTAGGATATATTAGTTCTCAATTATTAGTTGGAAAATATATATCTTTAGTGTATATTAGAAACATTATGTAAAAATTAATTAATGATTTAATTAAAATTAAAGTAAGTATTCAATAAGAATACTTATTAACTTAAAATAACCGTGAACCAATTATACATCTCAACTATCTCATGCACAGTTAATTAATGGAAGAAAAATGGAAATCAAACTCGTAATGATTTAATTATATTATTTAATGCATTTGTGCGAGCAATAGTAAATTTGTATACATATTTAAAAATTAGAAAAAGTGTACTATAATTAAGAAGGGAAATGGAAATCGTACTCCTATTTTAGAAGAGAATGAGAGAAACATATGTGATGAGCTATAAATTATAATGATGAGAAAGAGGAAACAAACAATTATGTATATTTATTTACTATTATTGAATCAAGAGATCATATTTTTTGTGTTAATTATATTTTTCTATTAGCTCAATTAATTAAAAGTAGCAGGTATTTTATAAAATAAGAGTCAAGATAATCATGTGTTAATATAAATATTTGTTTTCGTATGGTTTGATCACAGTATAAAATTTGTAAGTATTAAGAAGTGAATTTTAAATTTAACTTAATTTTAATATAATATTATATTAAGAAGTGAACTTTAAATCTAACTGAATCTTATAATAATACTATATTAAAAAGTATACTTTAAGTCTAACTGGAAATATCATAAAACTTATTGTTTGAATTTTTAAACGAAGAAAATTAGTTACTTAAAATATGAGTTTACCTTACATTTGATATTGTGAAATTTATTGTTTAAACTTTTATGAAAATATAATAGGATATTAATGACCTTTGATCGACGAGATAATTATATGACATTGTTTTTAATACAAAATCTTAAAATTTACTTTTTTTTATCAATAATAATAAATTAATTAATAAAAAAACATTTGGTATGTTCTAACCTACATACAAAATAAAAAAATACATGCACAGAGGAAAAAATCATACTACCAAAGGCTTTTATGGACCCATGTGTTTCCATAGATGATATATTGTCCTCCTTATATAAGATTTCAAACGTTTTCTTTTTCATGTTTATCAAAAGACTTTCCATTGCAATATTGATATCTTTGTCTCCATAGATGTTTTTGTTTGCTGTTTTTTTTATGTTTATTTTATTTTGAAGACTTTAAAGATTAATTTATATATTTATTTATGTGAGATTTTTATATCATCCTTGAATTTCTAATGATTTTTTTCCTTAAGTGAGTTACTTTTAGGACATATCTTCGATTCAAAACATTATACTTAATGTTTGTGAACTATTTTTTCTCTTGTATGTTATCAATTTAAGACTTTCGACTCATATTTCTACCCTCGTTTCATAACAAAAATAAAAAATAAAAATAGATTCAAATATCTCAATGGTAACTTATTTTTTGATTCATAAGATATTTGATTTCTATTTCTTTTACAAGATAACTTAATTTTTAGTTTTTTCAAGTTAAACACAGCGAGAAATAAAGTAGACTATAAATAAAACATGCAATGAAAATTTAATTGATAATTTCATCTTATTATAGTCTAATAGGGTTTTACAACTTTTACAATTTTTTTACGGATATAATATATTCACCATAAAAATTTATGAAATTACCAATAGAATTTTACCAACGAGTTTATTTTTGTCAACAAATTTAAATTATTGATGAATTTTATCGATGAATTTTTAATTTTTAATTATTGACAGATTTACACACCAGTTTTGGTGACATTTTTCTCCCCTTCTCTTTCTCTTACAGATATAAGAATCGTAGAAAAACTCTACCTTTGCAAGAACAATTCTTTAAACAAACTCCACCTTGCAAAAAATCTCATGTATTTTCGTCCTTTGGTGGTTCTCTATGATTTTAATTATTGGAAATAAATTGGTTGTTTGAAAATGAATTGGTTATTCGCGTGATGCTTTGTCGGTGGTGGATTTCGTGAAAACGAAAAAAAAAA
>NW_014543142.1:0-3570 GCF_000741045.1 Vigna radiata var. radiata | reverse complement strand
ACTTGCGTAGAGGTGAGTTGTCCAGGATTTTAGTTAGTGGGAAGAACATCTACCGATCACCATTCAGAATATTCATCATAAATATATTTAGACTATCATTTATCAGTGTTGAAAGCTAATTTTGTGTTATATTACCATCACTATTTTTATTTCATTTCTTTTACTGGTTTGATCCTCTCGCGATTTAGAATGATAAGTTGCAATTACATAGTGTTATGTATTTTTATGGAACGAAATCTTGTCAAACTGTGAAACACAATTCTCTATATTTTCCATGATCAATTCCACCACTTAAAATGGTTTTAGCAGGTTAACCAAATATCTTTCTTGTTAAATACTCCTTGTCCTGCCCATGGAGAAAGGCGCAAGCAGGAAACAAAGAGAAGGAAAAGTGCAAAAAAAGAGGTATGAAACTAAAATTTTTTATCATTATGAAAACTTACAACTAAATAGAGAAGGATTGTTTCCATAGGGCTTTGTTATTGTTTAACATGTAGTAGTAGTTTGTTTTGTAGTAAAAAATTGTTGACAAAAACTCCAACCTCAATTTTACAAGATACAACAGTAACTTCTCAGAGAAATGTCTAAGGATCTTAGAACTATCAAGATTTCTACAAAGAGAATAAAACAACCAAACCCAGAATATTTTTAGGAAAGAAGAAAAATTAAAAATGAAACTAAGAGAGAAAAGAATGAGAGAATAATGGTTTATGATCATCTGTTTTGGAGTGAAGGAAAGACTCTATTTATAGAGTTGGTGAACAAGGTCCATGATCCAAAATATCACTTAGAAAAATGTTTTTTTTAATGAATTAAAATATTGGCAACAACACTTACAAGACTTGCAGGACACTAACAATTTCTAAATCAAAATATTTTGCGATATTATATTCAAAACTTATAACTTGTTTAACATAGGTTGAGTTAATAATAAGTAACATACAAAATATTTATAGTTTTATAATGATAAGGTGTACAATTTTCGTAGGGCTTTTGTTATTCTAAAATTTGGCGTTAACCTTTTGTGCAAAATNCTTATGAGTACTATCTAAGGACATGGACTTCCCTACTAGTGTTTTTAAAGTAGATTAACACAACCCTAGTTTAGATGTGGCTACAAAAACTGCTACGGCACTTGCAATTATGCCTTCATAGTACTAAGTTCTGTAATCTGGTTTTGAAAAAGACGTTGTCCCTCCCGTAGTTGCATTGTCAATCATATTATGCACTCATTTTGTTGAGAGTTGAAACTAAGGGTAATAACCTTGTGTAGTATTGTAGTTGTAAGTTTCTTTCTTTGTTTTAAGGCTTTCTATCTTTTACAAATAAAGGAACTATCTTTTTTTTTCTCTATTGGTTTGTTACATACGGATTTATCCTGTGTAAAGAAATTGTTCTTTTCCTCTATTTATCTCTGTGTAATTATATACGGATTTATCTGTATGTAATTACATACGAATACAGATAGATCAGTATATAATTACATATGGATAAATATGTATGAAATGTTACTTACGATCATATTACATATGGATTTTTTAACGTATATAATCCATATGTAACATATCATTAAACAGATTTTGGCCGTATGTAAGTTCGAGTTTTGTCTGTGGTCCTTGTTTTTGAATCACGTTTGGATTATATGGTACTTTTTTTATTTATTTTGAATTATTTTTGGAGTTTAACATCATTTTAGAGTAAAATTTATTTACATTTGAATTATAAAAAAAATGTTTTTTTTATTTGAAAAAAAAACTTGTAATTAATTACTAGTGAACTAACTCGTTTAACCCATCAACCTGTGGTGGGTCGAACCAAATTCGAATTTTTTTGGTTCACTAATAAGTGAGTCGGATTGGATTAGCTCACTGAGTGACCAACCCGTGGTGAGTCAAGCCGAATCGGGTTACTCATTTTGACAACACTAACTTTAAGTAATAACATCTTCACATGAATAATGTTGACATATAATTTGAATTTCATCTTAGAGCAATATCTTGAATGGAGAAGGAAAAATTGATTTGACTTCTTTCTTACTTTAGCCATCTAGAAAAGTTTAATGGTAAGAGAATCAACATTTTTTTAAGTATTTAAACTTTGTCAATGCACTCCAAAGATGTAGAATTTTGACTTCAAACATCACTTGTCTAAAAAGAAGATAATTGAGTTACGACTTGAGTTACTCTAATATCAAGACAGATCTTGAATGTTACTTGATTTATAACTTAACACTCAAGTTGTATACGTAAAGCACTAAAAATTAGGTACATTTTGAGATTAATGTCTAACAAAAAATTCACATACACTTTAATTTTTTGTTTTTTCTTATTAAGTTTCAACATAAACTTATTTCTTTTCTTGCATATGAAAATAATTATATTAAGAAACGTACTAATATATTTTTTTATCATTATCATTATAACATTACCAAAATTAAATAACTTTAAAAAAATTAGACAAATTATGTCAAATTGTTACATTTTTACACAGAAGAAAAAAAATCATGTTAAGCTAAGATAATTTTACTTTAACTAAAATAAAATTATGCTAATTCGAAATTACTTTTATAAAAAAGTTGAAATTGTCTTAATATATTTAGTAAAACATAAAAATCGTTTCAAACTATCACAATTTTATTTATTTTTTTATAAAAATTGTCTTAATTTAATATAAATTCATTTCAATAAAAATAAAATCGTGCTATTACGGTTTTTCCAAATTCATTTTTTAAAAAAAAAAAAATTAACCAAATTTGATGATTTAGAATAAAATTACTAGAGAATGGTAAAAAAATAGGAGTAGAAAGTTGTGGCAACCATGGTGTTAGGTAATACTTTAGCATTCTTTTACATTTTGTTTTTTATATTTATCTGCATCCAGTTTGAATTTACCAAAAGAGATATGAAAATTAAAACATAGATATTTATATAAGAATGAAAGACTGAAGCATGTGAGTAAAGAAAAACATGTTATTATTTTTTTTCCTAAAATGAAGGAACAAAACAAAAAGAATACTAAAAAAGGAGAGAAAACCTTCGAACAAATTAAAAGTTTTAAATAATGATCTGGGAGTTTACGAATTCTTCATCATATCACAATCCACTAAACTACCTACCAACCTAAACGAAGCGTGAAACCCTAAATAAAAAATCCAACGACCAAAACAATCATGCAGATAGAAAATGTTCACCACCATTAGGACACAAAATGTTCACAACCACCAATAGAGAAAACTTGCATTACATAGAGAAATTTCAATTCAATTGTAATTTCCTGTTTTGCCATTACATCATTTTAAAAAAAAAATTAACGTGGCACTGTGTCAGTGCTCTTTTCTTCCTAAAATGAAAGAACAAAACAAGAAAGAATGAAAGTTTCTTCCAAAAGAAAAAGACTGAGAGAATAGGGAAAAAGGTAAAAGATGATGATATAACAATGGAGGATTTGATCACCAGGGTAATGTGGTCTTCTTGTGCCTATAGTGTGGGGGCACGCCATGGAAGCAAGGAACCCCAGTAGCCCGAACCCAATCAAGTCCATGAAAGAACTTGGAAGGTGAGAACAAACGTG
>NW_014543141.1:0-3454 GCF_000741045.1 Vigna radiata var. radiata | reverse complement strand
AAAAAAATAAAATGTGAGCGTGTGTTTTTAAACACCGCAAACGAGATACGTGGTTTGGTAGTTTCACCGTCGATATTAGGAATACTCAACGATGAGTACTGGGGACGATATAGGTCAAAAGTGGTCAATGTGGTTAAGGTTGTATTGTTTAACAGTCTGACAGCATGGCAGAATCTTATGTATTTTTTACATCAGAGTATCTCTTCGGAAGTTTTTTCTGCTTAACAAATCGATTGTTTTTCTTGATTGAAATTTTTATCTCCAAAGATAAAAGATTCTCTCGGGGGAAAAAATTTCTCTCGTAAATAAAAAAGCTTCTCTCAGAGTCTAACAAATTTCTCTCAGAACTTGTAGCTTTAGTTACAAACGGCCCCTCATACATCTGCAAAAAAATTGATAGAGATGTGTCCGTGTCCCATCCTCATAACGTGTCATGCTGAGGAGCAATGACGTATTATCGACGATTTACTTCTCCGCAACGCCGCGTCAAATCCAATGTAAATTGTGCGACGAGGCGCAGCGCGGCCACTAAGGTCCCATATCCAGATCNAAGCGGCAATTACTAAAAAAAAATGAAAATCTGAAAAGTCCAATATTAAGATGTAGATTGATAGTAGATACTGTAGAAAAGACTTCTGAGAAATATCACTTCGACTGATGCTCTAATAAAGATGTCGTGCAAGCCTAAAGTGAAACGCGCGGTGCACATTTAAGTGCGATCTTAATTACCGAGAGGCACTGCTATGTTGAGGGGCTTATTTCTGTTGTTTTGCTGTACCTGAAAGTGTTCGGACACCTGATTCATAAAATGTAGGGTTGTTGAAGAAGTTACATGCTGAAACTATTCTTTTTCATCTTATCTATTGCTCTTGACTAACCCTTAGACATAGTCAGTTTTTTAAAAAAAAATCGCGAAAGTAGGACCCAAAAAATATACTTTGCGCCACATAATTTTACTTGAAAGTCAGTTTCTAGGTTACAAATCCGTCGAATGACAGACCTGTAATCCACCGTAGCTTCAAATTATTTTTCATCAAAAATGACGTTTTCGCGTTTCGTAGCCCTTACTATACTATTAACTATCACATATAATTTACCATGCATTTTATCATGTTTCTTTGTCATTTTCTGTCATTTGGGATGCATTAGAGCCTAAATTTGCCCAAACAGAGTAATACGATTTGAGGGGGCTGATTGGAAGGAATTGAAACTGGTGATGAAGAACAGCGAAGAATCGTCTCAGGAAGCCACTTTCAAGTCCCTCCCGTAAAAGTTTTTTTTTTCGAAGTTTTACCATTTTTCAAATACATGGTCTTTCAGAATGGCTATATTTAAGCTCAAGTTTAACTTGGCAGACGCAAACGATACCTACATACGGCCGATCGGTATGAGACTTGAAAGTAGCGCTCCCGAGCCACGAAACGTTAAAAATAAGCGTCTCGGGAGGCTACTTTGAAGTTCCGTAAAATATTTTTTTTTGACGATTTACCTTGTTTCACACTCATAGTCTTTCAGAATAGATACATTTAACCTTAAGTTAAACAGAACCGATTCAGTCTAAATTTTGTCACTACATAGGGTAAATTATGCAACGCGGAAGTTTGAAAATGACGCAAAACTGGTCCATTGGTCCGCTGTAGAATATGAAATACGAAACCCGGCTGAAAAGTAATGCTTCAGAGCTCATAAATTGAGAACCATCAAAGATTTTGGCAAAAACTAATAATATTCTAAAAGTAAATGTATTTACCTTCCTAACGGTCTATTAGTTTGCAAAATTGAACAATTTTTGACGTTACAGCGTTTCCAAACTTGCGATATGTTTTCTCCGACATGTTAAAGGTAGATATCGTGGGTGAAAGATGAGGCTGTCAAACCTCACAGAAAAAGCAGATATTAAAATACAAGAAAATAGTAATTCAGGAAAAATCTGCGGGATAGTATAACTTTTAATATCCAGGATTCAACTAATACACATAGCACGCTCAAAGTTGTTGTCATGATGCCCGACCTCATTGCAGCCGTTTATTTTTTTAGACGGAATTTCAACGACTATTTGAACGCTGTCGAAAATCCCTTGAAGTTAACGGATAATAAGTCAAAAAACAATTGTGAGTTTATTTCAGAATACTCTATGATGCACTTGAATACAGTGTATACGTACTTAACTTGTTCAGTTCATCTCAAATTCGTCCACTTTCAGCGAGGTAGAGTTATAACTTACTAATTGCCATTAGTAACATTTTCCTTCAACACGTCTGAGAGAACACATCGGAAGTTTGGCAACATTGTAACGTCAAAAATTGTTCAATTTTGCAAATCAATAAGTTGCTAGAAAGATAATTACTCCATCATCTATTCAATAATTGATCTACTTTCAAAATTTTTTTATTTTTGGCCAAAATATTTGATGGTTCTCAAGTTGTGAGCTTGGNGGCGTTACTTTTCAGCCGGGCCTCGTACTACACAGATATGCACCGAAAAGAAAGTTGGTGTTTTAATAGCAAATTAGCCTGTTTCTGTCATTTTCCTGGGGAATTTAGATCATTTTCGAGAAAAATTCAGTTTTCTGGAAATTAATGCATGATTGAGATAAACTAAGGTATTTCTTGAATTTAGGAGGAAAAAATAGATAGGCAGACATGTGTATGCGGTACCTCATACAGCATGTTTAAAAAATATGCCTCCCTTTATCTGATAACGAGATTTTCCTGTAAAAATGGCATAATCTCTCCACGAATCTTCATATAAAACTTATTTGTTTGTTTTGAGTCTGGAATGACGGAAAATCATTTTATTCTGATAGCTAATTGGGCTACTTTATCGCATCATTTAGTTGTTGACTCCGAGTAGTCCATTATTTTTTCCACCACCCACTAATTTTCCGAAAGATCGAGTTTGCCAAAAAATAAATGCCCTATTCAGATGCCAAAAATACGCATNTTGTATGAGAATTCTGTTTTCCAAAAAATTGGTTACGGTTAAAAAAAAGGAGATCATTCTATGATTTTGCAACTAACAGTTAGTAAAAATTGCTTCTTGAGGCACCTCGATGAAATTATTTTTCCGTTCTTTCAGACAAAAAACAAAAGGAATCGGATCCAGATGGGCGTTCATGAGCGCATTATGCCATTTGACCGGATAAACATTGTTATTTGACAAAGCAAGGAACATTCGTTAGACATGCAATGCTTGAATTTTAACGTATTTTTAGTTGCTAAATCCGAAGATGATCTCATTTCATCCCTGTCAGGCACCCTTTTCTCGTAAAATTAAATGTTCCCCGAAAAGCCCGTTTTTAAGGAAAATCTTGGTTTCTCTAAGTGTTGGAGGGAACAACTATGGTCATAATTGGACTTAGCACAATCTATTTAATTGGAATCACCCATAAAACTCCTGAAAACATTTCTTCATTTTCTCCAAGCACAATCTATTTAATTGGAATCACCCATAA
>NW_014543140.1:0-3476 GCF_000741045.1 Vigna radiata var. radiata | reverse complement strand
GAACACATGGCCTAGGGTTTCTTTTTTTTAGGGTGGACCCCACCCAACCTCAAAAGAGGACACATGGCCCTAGGGATTCTAACAATTCCAGCAGCCGTCAATTACTCTGCATTTAAACTAGTAGCAACACAATATCAAGCAGATAGAATAACCATTTTCCCCCTTTCACAAAGCTTTCATAATTTCTCTCCCCCTTTGTGTATTAACAAAAAAGGATGCTCTAGATATTTATGCTGATACGAAAACAGAGATGCATCAAAAAGATATGCAAAGTATAAAATACAATGATGCTCTCACAATCACAATTTAATCACATAACAATGTTAACTCCACCTGAAATGCATATATGTGATGTAAAAGGTGTTAAGAGTGATACTTCCCCTGTCATTATGCATGAGTAATAAATTCAACACAGATGCACAATGCAGCATATCACAGATTAAACAACATTTTAGCACAAGGTTGTATCAAAGACAAGATAGAAAACAATTTAGATTTGCAACAGATAATAAGAGAGATAATAACAGATATATAGGATTTAGCAATCAGTAAGGATAAAACCAAATTCCAGTGTGGAATTTATAATCCTGTTATACACAGTCGATTGCATTAAATCATCAGTCAAATGTATTGCTTCTCAAATATTGAATTCCATTTGTAGCTTCCAAAGTAATGTCCTTCCTGTAAAACCTTTCAACAACCTTTTCCAGATCAAGCATTTTGGTTAAGCAAGAATTATAATCGGAATGACAGAAGTCAATATGTAAAAATGTATGACAAATTAAGCATAGTTGACTTCAAACATGTTGCAATCGAATCAATCAAGCAGTGCAAGCATATATTAATCAATCAGATTTAAGCAACTACATTGATTCAAAATACTAATTTCATTTCCTTGAAAAGATGATTACATTGATAAAACTCAATCAAGGAACACAAAAAGAACAAAAGATGGCATACTAAGCCATACACAAAAGAATACTAAAACCAAGACTTAGCCTATGACTCAGGACACTACTGGATAAATAGAACTCTATTCTGATTCAGATGATTCTTCAGTAGTACATTCTTCGCTGATGTCATCAACATCTTCTCTTTCTGATTTTTCTGATGATGTTGAAACCTCAATAAAATGTTTGAATAAAATATCCATCTTCTCATTTAGAGTTGTCAGTGACTTGTTAAAGTCGTTTATCCTTTTTGAGACCTTCCTAAACCTGTCATTTACACGGATTTCAAACTCAGATTTTGGTGAACCAGTCTCTTAATCACTGTCATGATTCACAGATGTCCCTTTTTCTTTCAGGGAATTTTCCTCATCATGGAACACCCAACCTTGAGCTGCCTTCTTCATTCCAATGCAAGTTAGAGTAGCTTTGCCAATGACATTTTCTTTGCCACAAGTTCGTTTATTTTCTCCGACGAGATTAACACCACATCTTTCAAGAACTTGCTTATGAATACACCATATGGAAGCCTATGCCCTCCACTTGTTCCTACTTCAAGAATATGACTTTTGAAGACAAAACCCAATCTGTTTGTATCCTTTGTACAATTGCATACAGTAAACAAACATCTGAAGGAGTTAGCTTGATGAGATTGTATCTTCCTGGCAATAAAATGTGTCCTATAATCAAAGAAATAACCTTTTCTTCTTTGTCAAGCCACTTGAACAAAAAACCTTTTTCCTTTCTATATCTTCCGAGATATCTCATGAGATAAAAACAACGTAGGCCCCAGGTTTTATAGTCGAATGAGATAAAAATAGAGTCGACTAAATTTTCAAATATCTTATGAAAACCACCTCTGGTGCCAATTGTTGGAAAACAAGTAGGCTTCGTTTTTACACCAAGGGGGGGGGTGAATTGGAGATGTTTCAAAAACAAAATCTTTTCACAATCTTTTATCAAAAGTACAAAGCTTTTTCAACTTTCTTGAAATGCAAGTAATGAAAATTTATATGCAGCGGAAAAACCTAGTTGACTGAGTAAAATATAAAGTTGATTGGAATTAAAGAGTGCAGGGATAGAGAAAATCAAACACTGATTTTTATACTGGTTCGGCCAACAATGCCTACATCTAGTGTCCTTCCAACCCAGGAAGCAAAAGCACTATAATGGTTGCGGTTTTTACAACAAGGAATTTATAGAAGCACCATGCAAAAATATAAATCTCCTCTCTAACCCAAAATCAAATATAGTTGCAAACACAAAACCAGAATTGCAACAAGAATCCCCTCTTCTACAATCTGAACCCACGTCGAACAATCCTCAACGTAACTAGCACTCTTTAAAGGATGCCAAGCCTATCACAACACGCTTCACAAGTTGCCAAGCCTATCACAGCANACTTTACAGGTTGCCANGCCTTCAGTTNAATACAACAGTCTTCACAAGATGCCAAGCCTTCAAGATCAAATACAACAACACCTTCTTTGTGCAGATGTTGATCAAACNNTGTGCGCAAAAGACTCCTNAATATGAATATCTCTCAAGAAAGATCACCACCGTCTTCTTGNAGAATTCTTGGAGCTTCCTAAACTGAGAACTTTCTCTGAAACAGGAGAATGAAAATGTTAGATCACAAAAGTCTCAAAACAATTCATGTTCTGTTCTATTTATAGTTTTCCTGTCATTCTCAGTCGAATTGCCTACTAATACAGTCGACTGTATTAAAACAGTTATAACAGACAATCAACACAAAGGCTCCTCAGTCATCCAAATCAATACACATTTAAGACAGTTGACCTAGTCAGTCAATCTTAACTAACTTTTGAAAATATAGCCGTTGGAGCATGTAGGCATAACAAAATTCCAAAAATAACAACAACACAGTCGAATAGGTGTTCCACACTGTCGACTGACACATGAAAAAACATTTTGAAATTCTTTTCAACTCAAAATCTCATCAAGCACAGGTTCACAAAATCTGTACAAAGATTTTAGCATAGTGGAATCCATTACCAGTGTATTCGATTGAACTAGACCTTTGTCACAACGAATATAAGTTCATAAAAGTGCTTGTGAGCTTTTCTTCAGAAATGTGCAGAAGTAATCAAAATCATTTTATCACACATTTCAATACAAGCATGTTCCATACATGTCACACGTAATCAATCATAGGAACACATTGCAAATCAATAAAACATGTTCAACAAAAGCATTGTTCATTCTAATTTGTTATATCAGCTGAACATGTAAACTTGGAACACGTGTACTGTTATTAAGCAGTGTGTTATCATCATCAAAAACCAATTTGATATAGACTTTGTGTTTTCAACAATCTCAACAATCTCCCCCTTTTTTGATGATGCGCAACCATGCTTAATAACTCAACCATGTTTGTACAGTTCCACATATGACAGAGTAAAACAAGTAGCAAAATCAATAAAGACAATTCATTTACTCTGCATATACAGCAAAAATATCATCAAGCAGATAAAGTATGATACAACAATTCTCCCCATATAGACTTGC
>NW_014543139.1:0-3518 GCF_000741045.1 Vigna radiata var. radiata | reverse complement strand
GAGACAGGGTTGGAGTCTAACGGAGGGGCGGAGATATCTGGATGGGCTCACGTATGATGCGATCATCTGGTATCCATACAGGTCGCACAGACGTACTTGTCCATTCTTAGCCATATGTATGTTTTCAGGATGGATCCGACTAGGCGACATGATTCACCGGCATCTGCCTGAACGCGTGTTGCGTCAGTTTGGTTTTCAGCAAATCATACCACGTTCGCCTGAGGACCTTCCGATGCCAGAGATTCATATGATTGATCAATATTGGTTGAGGTATGTAGAGCATGCCGTTACTGGTGCTGTTGAAGTTGAGGACCCCTCTGCATGTGTTGACGGATACCTGGCGTGGTTTAGACGAGTGTCGCACCCGTACATCCTTCCAGCTAACGACGATGATCGACCCAGTCTTGCACCGCGCATGAGACGACACCTTCCGGATGACATCCCGGTGCCCCCAGTTCGTCGTAGACGATCGCCTGAATCTGGATTGTTGGTATGTAATGAAACCAAGTGTTATTGTTTATTATATCAATTTTGGTTTATGTAGTTAATTTATTTTTTTGGTTATATTCATTTCAGGGTGGTATGAGGCGTGTGATCAAGATGCTGCAGGACATGTTAAGCTGTCAACACGTCACACAGAACGCTGTAGTCTATGAGCAAACTAATCAGACATTACAGGTTGCTCGTAGATCTGTTGAGGAGTACGAGGCTGCTACTACTAGTAGAGGTGGTCGTCATGTGCNCGGACGAGCATCATTTTCCTGAAGGGACAAATTCATATTTGTTTAATTTTTTAATATTTGTTTATGTTATGTTTACTTATACTTTGAATATTTATAATGCATTTTTTCATACGCTTTCCGTACTTGGACTTTTTCTATTAATCGTCTACGTTGAATGAAATTAAGACACAATTAAAATATGAAATTAATACGACAATTAAATGAAATTTTTAGTACAAAAAAATATTTACAAATGAAATATTAAATTACTACATAACAAACTTCATTTCAGTCTTCTCCAAGATCTACATAACTTTGATTAGCTCCCATTAATGCCATAAATGAATGCATCCTTTGTGTATAAAATGTTGACCATAATNGTGCCTCTGGGTAACAATGGTTTGAGGAAATGATGTCCACCATGGGTAACGGGCAACCATCTTGTAATTGAACCTGGAAACTTAATGTTAGTAAATGAATCGTAATGAGCAACGCTTATGGTATTATAAAAATGGAAATTTACCTGTACAAAATGACATCCATTAACAAATCCAATGCATAAGATCTGATGTTGTCTAATATCAGTAGGCGGTACAGTGCGAAGTGGGAATATGGTAAAACTCTNAACATAGGANAAACATACTAAGATGACATTGTATCTATTTGCAATGGCATAACCAATGTCCGGTATCGTCATCCACTTCTTAGCATTAACCTGTAATGGTTGAAGTAAGTATTTAAGAAAAGAAAAAAAAATATAATAAAATACTTCTTTATGAGATTTTGAACAAATACCTGTGATCGATCGTGGACAATTAATGACTGACGTATTCTTCCAATCGATCGTAGCTTCCTACTAAATTTGCGTATTCATCACGCCACTGAGTTAGTTCTTCATAAAGGTTATGTCGGATAGTAGGCCATGCCTCTTCACCTAAACCCAACAAGGCAGCAATGCACCGATAACCGCAATGACCATCAGCAACAACATCAACAACATCTACAATGTATGGTTGACAAATCGGATGAAATTGATTTAAGAATGGTACTACCCTTCGCGCAAATTCTTTCGGCTTTGATTTGACTTGAGATTTTCGTGAAGAAGAAGGCTCTGTCCTGGAAACCAAAGTGTCAACGTGCTCAAAATATGATGGGTCACGTTTCGTAGACCTCTCATGTCGTGCAACTTTAGTCTTCTGTGCACCTTTTGTCTTCACTTTATGCGTCGGAGCAAGCATAGATGTCATCTCTGGGCAAGCAATTTCTAGCATCTTATGTCTTATGTTGACTTTTTCACCAATGTCAACATTTTTGAATCGTTCCTGTACCAGTTTAACTTCCCGATCAAGGCTAAACTNTGGAAGCGATTCAGTAGACACAGTTCTTGAAATGCTTAAACGGGTCCAGATAACATGTATTTCACCAATAGGAATCATTCCAGGCTCATATCGTGCTAAAATACAAGCACATGGTAGGCCATACGTTGAGCTCAAAATGCATNCACAACGACCACTGTCCAAACCTATGTTATTCACTCGCTCNACTTCTTCAGCAATAAGTTCAAGAGCGTATCGTGAAACACGTCCAACAAGTGTTTTATATCTCAGTGCTTTATAAGCATCACTCCTTAAGTTAATACTTTTTTCAAAGGACGCTCTGATCTTATTATGCTGTAGGACAATGACATTATGCATAGCATCCCAACACGAGCATAAGTCTCCCATACTAGACCCCAATAATCTCTTCAGGTTCCAGTGNGCAGACTCAACCCTGTGACAAAACACATTAATAGTATGACAACAAATATAAAATACAAAAGTACAAAAATTAACAATAACAATTACCTGTTTGTTGTAGTGTGGCCTAGATGCATGACTTTGTTTGTCCACGCCTTGACGAAGCATGTCTTATGAGGCATGATCCAGGTACGGTTGACATAATCAAAAAATAAAGGCCATGCAGCACAAGCATACTCAAAACGATAAACATAANCACCAAACTTGGACTNGTCNTCACAGTCCATCACATCTTGCCATACTTTCATCAACCCATCCCATGCCTCAGCCTTATCCACTAACATCTTGCATTTCGCTTTCACATTCTTCATAATATGGAATGTACAAAGCATATGATATGTCTCAGGGAAGACATTGGNAATGGCATTTATCAAAGCAGTGTCTCTATCAGTGACAACAACGCGTGGACCGTCCTCTGTTGTCAATAGTAATCGTCTAAACATTTCCAATGCCCAAGTGAAATTATTTTGGCGTTCACTTGAAAGAAATGCAAAGGCGGCTGAGAATGTCAACCCAGTGGACGTGACTCCAACGATCTCAAGCAACGGAAGACGATATTTGTTTGTCTTGTACGTCGTATCCATTAAGAACACAATATTAAATGCATTGACCAGGTGCGCTGAATCAGGATGTGTCCAAAATAGGTCACTTACTACGTCAGAATCTTCCAAACATCTACTATGTTGGATGTATTTGTCTCTGTCTAACAACATCATCAACTGTTGCATTTCAGTTCTCGACCCTCTCAAAGATCGTTTGTAAGTGTATCTCGCGTTATATATTTGTTTTATAGTTGTCACGTTATCTTCATTATGTTCTTTAAGAGTCAAAAGAATATTTGCGGGTTTAACTTGACTCTTAGTCATGTCAATAAGAATTGACTGTTCAGCANCATTNAACCTCCCCGCATAAGGATGACCGACCAAAGTCTCGGCTAATTCATGGTTGTGATAACCACACATAACCTTTAACACCCAACCGTGTCCTTTAGGTTTACCCC
>NW_014543138.1:0-3520 GCF_000741045.1 Vigna radiata var. radiata | reverse complement strand
TCTTTAAACTGTCGGCACCTTTGTCTTCCACCATGGGTGTGTGTTGATCAAATGCATGTGTACCTCTTGCAACATGGTTAGTGCAATGTGGTTCCAAAGAAATAATATACAGAGGTATAACACCCAATCCCAGTGTAAGAGGCTGAACCTCAGATAAACTCTCAGAACATGAATCACTTTCAAATTCAGAAGCAATATCAACAACATAATTAGATTCATGTTCAGTGCATGGAGAATAAACATTCAGACAAGATGACAAAAGTTGTTTCTCATCATGCAGAGAGTGAAAATCAAAAGCATGCTCATCAATATCATTAACATCAACATACCTATCAACAACATAATCATCAACAACGGAATCAATAATAGGTATGTCTACATCCCTGAAAATTGGTTGAGAGGTGGAAGGTGAAGCTGGTCTACCTATCTCAAAAGTGGTACTCATGTCTGCCTGGTCCTCCAATTCTTCATCAGTCTCCTCAAGTGCAAGAGTGGGGACATAGGAGTGTGGGAAAGTAGGTGGCACAACACTAAGCTCATGACTCTGCTCCTCATCTCCTATGTGTATGGCATCAACATCGTCTGAAAGCTGAGCAGTCTGAAATGGTGATTCCTTTGAGACATAAGACTGTTCCTCAGTGAGTTGAGTGGCCATCTGCCCCATCTGATCAGTCAAACTCTGAATTGACGCTCTGGTCTCCTGCTGAAACTCCATGTTCAGTTACTGGAGCTGAATGCTCTGAATAGTCATCTGCTCCAATAACTCCTTCAATGTAGGCTCAGAAGTAGTGGGAGGATGAGGAGTTGCTTGCGCAGGCTCATGAAACTGCAATTGTTGTGGTTCCTGGACAGGGGGAGGCATACAAGCATTCTGGAATGGTGGTTCTTGATATTGATGCTATGAAGGGCGAAATCTTTCCAAAAACAGTTGCTTAAGATCTTCCCAATTGGTGATTGATCCACAAGGAAGACAAAACCGCCAATACCTTGCCGCTCCAGCTAACGAGTATTCAAATGCCCTTAAGAACATGTCCTCATCCGAGACATCTGGAGGTTTCATTGAAGAGCATATGGTGTAGAACTCCTCCAAATGTTTATAAGGGCATTCACCTGCAAAACCATGAAACCTACACAGCAAATCTATCAGTCCAGTGTTGAAAACACAACGAATATCCTCCTTATCAATTGGAAACAGCTCCCTAGGAGTACTCTCATGAGATGGAGGAGGAACCGTTCTGTTCTCAACATAGAAATCAACAGAGTATATATGAGAAGCAATATCAGAGTAACAAGCAGGAGGAGAATCATAGGCACAAGTAGAATGAGAATTACTCACATAGCCAAAATAGGTAGACATGGGAAAGAAGGGGGAAAAGAAGAATGCAATGAAAATATGCAACTACAGCTACCCAAATGCAACACACAATGACGAACACACAAAACAGAACGTCACACTCACAACACAAGACAAGACAACACACACTAACACAACAAAAGACCTAAAACCGAACTGTTGGTCCCCGGCAACGGAGCCAAAATTTGATGGGTGTCGCCGCCCAATCAAATTTGATTGCATAATAAGAAATGTAGTATAGCTAGGAATGACTCCTAGGTCGTCTCACAAGGACCAACTGCGGTTCAGAATCAGGTCTAACACATAGTGGGGGGGAGGGGTTGGTGAAATATTTCATGAATGCAAATGATTAATTAAAATTAAACACAACCGAACATAATTGAAAGAATAATGAACAAAGACAATAAACTAAACAGTCCTAAAATTAGATGCGCAATCAACATTAGAAGCAATTGAAATGCAACGAAATTTGAAATGAAATTACTAAGATGCAATAAATCCTAACTAATCTAACACCATTCGGTTGCAAGAGATAAAGAAAAAAAAATAAACGAGTGCAAGTTAATAATCGTAAAAATTTAGCAAAATAAATTAAATGCACCAAGTCAGCTTTTAATCACGATGCTAGTAGGAATAGAAAATTGCAATGTACCTTGCGGCAATTTAATGCAGTGAAAATGAAATAGTTGAAATGAAAAGGTGCTAGATGCAATTAATGAGCTCATGCAACGAAAGTTCAGCAAACGAAATTGGAAGTGAAATACCTATGCAAACACGCATCAGCATAATGATAATCTGGCTGGAATTAAAAAGGCAATGAAGGGGTGTTGGAACAATCAAAAGCAACAAGAATGAACTAAGCACCACACGAATAATGAAAACAACATGCAAAGAGAATCTGAAATCAGTGTCACATCACTCAAAAAAATAATGCCTTATAAAATTTTCATCCTAAGGTTCTTAACAACAATCCATTAAAAGAAAAAAAACAAGTATGCTTCTAGCATTCCCTTAGAAACCAACGCTGCAGCACAAGCACAATAAAAGAAAATGTATCATCTCCAATAAAATGTTTCAACCAAGAAATCTCCTCCTAGGGTGGCTTCCGCACTTCCATGAATGATAAAAATTTTTAATCCCAATGCAACAGTGACGACTCAGTTCTCTCTCCCCCTATCAGCGTTTTTTTCCTCTCTTTTTATATTCACTCAACCCTACATCGTGTTGAAGCTTCTTTTCCCTAGGCTGCTGGATGTGCGTATCTGTATGCTATTGCTGGATGCACCTCTTCACTTTTCCATGCTGCAAGTACTAGANGNTGATACAGGCCCATCTTTCTCCAAATTAAATTGCCATCCACACCTCCTCTCCAAGCCTGCTGAATCGTCAAGTTGNTGGACATTGATGCAAGGTGGACGTGCTNTTTGACGCTGCCCTTTGCTGGACGTGATTTTATGTGGGTCGTNCAATGGACTTCTTCATGCTGGACGTTTGAAGATAGGCCGCTGGACGTGGAGTTGAATCAGCTGGATGCACCTCCATTTCATTTCATGATGCAGCTGGACCGTGTTGAGTGCTGCAGCTNCTGGGCCAGGTGCTTGTTGTGGAGTGCAGCAAGGAAAATATGAAGTTCANCAGTATCAACAAAGCATGNCGTGTGTTGATTGCTGAACCAGGCNNTGATGGTGNGCTGCATTNCTTCCNGCTNGACGAAGAGATGGACCGTGGAGATGGGCTGCTATTATGCCATNNACTCNAAGCTGNTGCACCCCCGTGGACATATGAAGATGTTGGGCTGCNGAACNTGCTNCTACACTAGCTGCTGGACCGTTGCTTGCTCTCCAACGCTGCAACGGGATGAACATGTTNAACGTNAAAGGCTGGACCGAGAAGTGTTTCTGTNCGTGTAGAGGTGGTGCTGCAACCAAGCTNCTCGATTTCTTCTTCTCCAACCCAAAGAAAGTGTTCGTGTGGAGCTCAAGTGAAGGANTGTGTTAATTGGAAAATNGGTGCANGCCNTGGCATGCAAGATCATNTGAGATGCTTCAACTGNACTTTAATTCCAGCCAACCCGTGTGCACCTCCTCACTGCTGCAGCATGCTTGTGAATGAAAGTTTGATGTGTTGGTGGACATTGCATCTCCCAAGCTGGGCCCGTTTTTTTTT
>NW_014543137.1:0-1702 GCF_000741045.1 Vigna radiata var. radiata | reverse complement strand
AAAAAAAAAAGAAAAAAGGAGAAGGAAGCAGAACACACTCTTGGGGGAGGAGGCTCTCCATTTTTCCTATGATCATCAAGGTCACACCCGTGACCACCCACACCACGCCCTGCATCTTCCCAAAGCTTTTCTGGACTGGTCCCATTTTCTTCCAATGGGTCTCTCGGGCTCTCTCTCGGGGACACACAACACAACACTCGTCATATTCTTTACACATTTCACCTTCTCGGTTTTTTTTTCTCTCCTTCTCCTTCAATTCCACGCTTCCCAAACTTCACACCAAGCAAAAGCTCCTTCCTCAACTCCATTCCTTCAATACCATTCCTTCATAATCATCTTCAGGTCCTAGTCCTCCTACACTAGAAGACTCTCCTTTCTCCACCATCATCTATAACTGTCATTCACTTACAACAGAAAAGAAAAAGTAAAGCTAGCAACAAAAAGAAGGGAAAATCCATTTGAGGCACAGGAAACTGACAACAGGAAACGAGGCTCCAAGAGGTAAGCCTCTTTACTTCTCAAAGTTTGCTGCATTGTATGAAATGTTTGCGCTCAATATTGCTCTGTGTGAATATGACATTCCTGTGTAAGCATTTTTCTTTCTCCATCATCCAATATGTAAGCACACTTTATCTTTGGTCGAGTCTACTGCCGTTAAGATCTCCATTGTCATCTTCTCGTTACACCCCTTTGCTCCTAGCTTCCCTGCAACCCAGAAGAAAACATTCCATACCCTGTCCTTCTTCACCAAGCGAGAAAGAGAGAGCTAACCCCAACCAGTTTAAGTTCACAATGATAAATACACCTCAATAGACATAACACGAGCAGAGACTTGAGATACAAAGCCCAGTTATCAAACTCTAACTAAAAGGCTAGAAATGGACAAAAGTAGAGTGTAGTTTATATGGCCTGATCATCCTCAACCTGCAAGGCACCAACTCACAGAGATAGGCACTAATCACCAAGAACCAAAACTAATTTCCAGTCCCAACCACCATTCTATTCTCCTCCACCATAAACGCCATAAAACCACGCCAACCCAGTAAAACCCCTCACACATCACAACATAAATGCCTCTGCCTGTAGCAAAAAAAATAACCAAACAGATTTCCCAACCTAATACCCAACCCGTTTTGCCGAGGCAAATTTCCAGCAACTTTCACTATATCACCAAACCGAGTTTTCACAATCAACACCACCCTCATTGTTTCCAAAATCATTCACGGTTCTAGGCAAAAAGACGAAAACCAAAGTCTGGCTAGTATGGATTTTGAGCAAGATTGACGCAATCGCAACAGTCGGGTATCAATTTTGATTCATGCATTGAAGAAGAAGGAGGAGGGTTCGTGCTCGACACTTTTGGTGAGGGTTGGCGTCGCCGACGATGTTGCAAGACGAAGCTCGATGGCGGTGTAGGATGGCGGTTTAATGACTGGCTCTGGTTGCGGAGGTGGGTGTGGCGTTTCCCTCGTCGACGACGGCGCCGGCGTTGCTTTAGCCAGCCATGGGGACGTGCAACGGGGCCGGTGTAGGCTGGGAGGCTCGCGGCTGCCGGCGGAATTGGAAACCTTTAGACAGAGAGTGAGAGAGACCCAGGTCTCTTGAGACTGAACGTTAAAATGAAAAGAATGAAGAGGTATTGGCAGAACCCCTAAAGGGGGTTTCTGAGTTGGAGTAAGGGAAATCCTGGGCCGGTGCTGGG
>NW_014543136.1:1486-1701 GCF_000741045.1 Vigna radiata var. radiata | reverse complement strand
TTAGTCTATTTTAGTCTTTAATTTTCTAGTATTAGGATAGTTTTAGGATTTTTCTTTCAATTTGTAGTTTTGTGAAATTGTAGTTAAAATTAGGTTTTTAGAAGTATTTTTTTAGTGATTGTTAATAAATAGGAAATTAGTATTTTTAGGAAAATCTTTTAATAAAAATTCTTTTCTATATTTTTGCTTAATTAGATTTTTTTTNANTNNNTNAA
>NW_014543136.1:0-1453 GCF_000741045.1 Vigna radiata var. radiata | reverse complement strand
TNANTNNNNTTTTTTTTTATTTGCAGAAAGTGAATTGGGCCGAGAGCAAAACGCTGCAGTTAGGAAGCACTTNGGTTGCTGGGAAATGGCTGAAATAAGTGGGCCACTGGGTGATTCCAATTTTGCTGTTGGACCTTGATTCCAATTAGTAGAACGACANCGTTTTGGCATTGCTGCAGAGGGGTCTTTGGGCGAGAATTCATTTGGAGGAAATGATCTTTAGAGCAAAGTTCAACATGAGAAACCAAACCCTTCGAGAGATAGGGCAGAGAAAAGGGAAAGAGTTGAAGAAAGGAGATGATCCTGCCCGAAGATACACGTGCAAGTAAGCTGACCGAAGAAGATGAGGAGCTGACCGNAGTTCAGGTTGATCGGAGGGCTTGAAGAAGAGATCGAAGAGGCAGGGATTGGTGACCATCCGATTCAGAGAGCTAAACGTCAAGCTGCGAAGGTTACAGATTTTTCTTCTCGTTGTTTCATTTTTTTTTACCCTATATAAAGGGATTGTTTTCATGTAAATAAGAATACGCTACAGGGAGATATTCATTGGGTCACTTTCATTTTTCTGATTCTTACGTTTTAGAGAGCGAGAGTCTAGGGTTTTATCGTTCTGGTAGATTCCAGTTCTCGTGTTCTTGCTTGTTCCTCTTCGGTACATTCTTGTATTCTCTGTTCATTTTGATAAAAATTTCTGTAATGTTTTTGTTCGTTTTATNGTTGTGTTGAATTTTCTTGTGATTTGTGTTCTTGTTCTATTATGTGAATGTTTCTTTCTTGTTCTTGATTGAAAATAAGTTGAACGGTGAAACTCTGACATTGTAATTCCTTTCTGGAATTAAACGACTCCATAGTGAGCGTGTTTGACCGAGATGTCTTCTCGAGTTAGAGTGAGTTCAACAAAAGAAAATATTGTTTTAGTTTCTGCCATTTCCTTTTAGTTAGAATTTTTGCATATTTTAGAATAAACAGTAAGTGTTGATTGTGAAGTAGAATTTCTATCTTGTTCTTCATATTTTGATTTCGTTAGATTTTAGACTTTAATTTCTTAGACTTTAGGTCTTTGAATCAAGATTCATTTCACTTTAATTTTTCAATTCATAACATTGTTCCCTCACTNTTCAGATTAGATTCATTCTTTCATTGTTACATCTTATATTTTTCATGTTAGTTTGCATTTGCTTCTTAATTTTTACATCTGTGAATACATGTTTTTGATTGTTCCAGTTTTAGAATTTAGGTACTGTTTGACTTGTATGATTAGTTAGATTTTATATTTTTTCCTTACTTTAGTTTAGATTTTATCTCCTTACTTGTTCTTGCCTTATATACTTTTTTTTTTAAAACAGATTTGATTTCTTATTTTTCTTTTCTTTTTAATTTCAGTTTTATTCATTTTAAACGTCCCCTCCTGCATTAGTATATAGTTAATAAAAAAAATAACAAGATCTAACTC
>NW_014543135.1:0-1697 GCF_000741045.1 Vigna radiata var. radiata | reverse complement strand
TTTTTTTTTTAGGTTCTTAGTTATGTACTTTTCACATAATATATTGTAATAAAATATTATGTAGTTCTCATTATAGTATTAAATATTTTTTAATTTAAAATATATAAAAAAATGAAAAAAATACTAAAATATTATAATAACTATTTACTTTCATAAAATTGAAATAGAAATAAAATATATATCAATAATAATAATAATAATAAATCAAATAAGTTACAAATTGAAAATAAATTGTAACGTTATAAAATAAAAGTTTGTGAAATAAACTATTTTATATTTATAAAATCTTTTATATTAATTATATTATCATTAACTTATTTTTATTATTGAGTATACTCATCAACTTTAATATTACTTTGTTTATCTTTTTAAAATTAATTGCATTCAGAACTTCACAAGCGAGACAGTGTAGAAACGCGTCATGCACAAACACAAACTTGGTTATATATTTATTTTGTTTTCTACTTCTTCATTCAAAGTCATATTTATTTTTTCAAAATGAGTGGGGCATGTCATGCTGATTCATAAAGTTTATGATGTGATGGATAATACTTTGTATTTTTTTGTACAGAACTCACTAACTTTAATTATTGAAATTATATTTTTAAAAATAGATAAACTATTGTACATTTTAATTATTTTTTACTACAAATCATTTTACTGAACTAACTTTCATCCGTAAGAGAAATATTATTCACATATTTTAAGTGAAATATATAATATTTAATAAAGTTTATAAGAGTTTTATTTTATATTAAAAATAATACATAATATCTGTCATGTCGTTAACTCAGTTAAATATTAATATTAATGATATGTTATATGAACAAATAACACTTTGCGCCACCCATGCGAATATACAAGCATGAGAAGCAAAAATATGAGGTCTAAGGAAATAATTTTTTACTATATATATAATCTCATACTTATATTAATTTTATTTATAAATAAATCCAATCATATAAATTAAATAAAGTGGATGTTTAACAAGAATTATTCCAAAGGATAAGTAATTTATTTTTTATAAACTTTCCTTTTAAAATTGTCTGAAACATCTTTTCTCCAGGTAAACTCAAGATAATATTTGATTTAAATTTTTTAAATGTTTTAAAATTTTCCTCTGAAGAGTGAATTCCTTTTACGTAAGTACATTTTTTCTTGAGTGGAAACATTCTCGACCAATCATAATCATGAGTAGTCCTTTCCAAGAGTCATTAATATAAGGATCATTATACTAGTTTGAGTCGGTCATCAAGACAAACCATCGACTCTGAGATCGCATAGAAATGAGAAAATAGAGCACTATATAAAGATGAAAGACACATTAACCTATTGCCTTAAGGTTTTGGGTAGAAAGTGATATCAATCTCTTATATGGTTGGACTTTATATCTCATTGATATTGTGTCTCCCTTTAACCTCCTCCTTAATAGACCCAACCATTTATAAAAATATAAAAATAATATTATTAAAGCTGAAATTTACATATTATTATATAAAGTTATAATTAAACATGATTTGAAATAAAATAATTATTCATTGTGTTTTCCGTGTTCCACAAATAAAAATAAATAAATAAAAAGTTAAATTATGTTTTTGTTTTCATTTTTGTTAATTTTTTTTTAATTAAACTTATTTTTTTATGTGTCTTAATTTGATTTATACTTTTAAAAGTTTGATATAACAAGATTTTTTTTT
>NW_014543134.1:0-1648 GCF_000741045.1 Vigna radiata var. radiata | reverse complement strand
AATTTTCTTACAGTCCCTGCAGTAAAAATTGCCTATCCAGCAAGGATTCTCGAAAATCTGGAACTTTTTCACAGCTCTGTTGCGTCGAAATGACGCGTTTTGGAAAATTTTGTGCATTATTTGGTAGCTCTAATTGTTGACGGTCTTTCACGTGCCGTAATCTGTTTTTCTAAATATCACCTACCCAAAAATTTATCGCAATTTTAATATCCGGGAGCGCCCGTAACGTCATTTTCCGAAGACTTATGTCCTTGAAAACACAAAAAATGAACAGTACGCTAAAAAATATGCCCTTGCTCAAAGCTTCAGCTCCTTACAACTAAATAACGAGGAGATGCATCAATTTTAAAGGATAAAAATGGCAACTTTAGAAGCACATAGCTCACTCATGAAGCGTTTTCAGGCATATGTGTACGGAGAAAAAAGTCATAATATGAGCTGAAAAATCGATTCTGAAAGTTTAGTACGTTTTTTTCCGGACACCCTGTATTCTTAAAAGGCAACACTTTTGTCGAATTAGGAGAAGGAACCTAGTTATATTAGTTAATGATCAGGGCAATCTATTTATTATTTTTGGCTTCTGTAACTATCTGTCTTTTAACCAGACCAAGTTAGTCATATGCAACAACCTATTTTTTTCAAAGTGGTAGAAAAGTGCTGGGTCCACACTATTTTGCGGGGAAAACAAAGCAAAAAAGTCCATAATTTTCAATTAGAGTAAAAAATTTGAACTCTAATGAGTAACAGTCTAAGAGTAAAGGAGAGAGAGTGTTTAGCTCCGGTAGATTCATTTTCCTATTTTTTCTGTGCACCAAACTAAAAACTGAGGAAGAAAAAGGAGGAGGAGCTGAAAAAGAAATCCATGCATCTATTGAAATTTTTTAGTGTTTCATTGTAGGTATACATTTTGTAACGCATTTTCTCTCTTTTTTTTTAGATGACAAGATTTTGACTTTGCATGCCCTTTCATTACTGGCTATAATTTCACCCACAGTAACGGTGAAAAAGAAGTGGAGGCCATCGAAAATTGAAGCCAAGGACGGATTCTTCATATTTGCTACCTCAGAAGATGAGGCAAAGGAAAAAGTAGAGAGAAGAAATGCCAAGCTTCAACTCCATGGCATCGAAGTCCTCCCAACAGCAGTTGTAATCACACCTCCCTCACCAAACAATTGGCTACATAAAGTAATTTTGAAAGACATCCACTACGACTGTCCTTCGGCTCTCAAATGTATCGACGTATGTATGAAGCTCTTCGTATTATTGCAGGTCCCAGTGCCTAGCGATAGCCTCTTAACGTGGCACTTCTTAAAAACTTATGTTTATAATTTTTCCTCAAATGCTGAGCTGCTGTATCCAAGCCTCAAGCAGCTGAAAAAAGACCTCAAATTTTAGACAAATAAGTAGGTTCTCTTGGATTTCGTTGGAATTTGTTCAATGCTAAACTCTTTATATTATTACAGATCCACTACCAAATGACAGTCAAAGTGACAGCCAAGTGACAAGGAACATAGATAGATTTTCGTGGATTTTATTGGAATTTTTTCGATGCTAAACACTCTAATAATAATATTATAATATTATAAAATAATATATAACATATATATTAATTATTAGTATATTATATATATTATTATATTATATTATA
>NW_014543133.1:0-1708 GCF_000741045.1 Vigna radiata var. radiata | reverse complement strand
TATATATATATATATATATATATATATATATAAGGATGTCTTGATGGAAAAAATTTTCTATTAGAGAATGATAAACTTTGATTACAACTATAGAATTTGAAACAGGAGATAATAAACTTTTTAGCACATATTTTGTTCCTTAGTATAAGTAATAATTACTTTTAAGTTAGATCTCTTAAGAATATAAAAAACTTTAAAATAATAATAATAATAATAATGTAACTTCACACTATTATTCTAATGGACTCAAAGGGTTTTTTGTTTTTTTATAATGTCCAAATAAGATAAGGTATCTTATGATAGCTAGAGTTTAGTTTAATTGAGTCTAGATATGTTATGTGTCAAGCTAGGTTATTCTTAAAAGCAATTTAATCACAACATAATCTATTAACTATAATTTTGACCTGAACTAGATTATTTTACAATTTATAAAATACTAAAACTATTAAAATTGTCACCTTAATAAGATTACACTTTTTAGATAAAATTGTCTTAAAACACTATAATAACTCGGAAGGCATGTTACATATTCATAATTTTAATTCACATTATATCTTAATACCTTGCTCACACACTACAAAAATTATTAATTTTATGAGGGTTTTTTTTTAGCATTTCTGGGGGTTTTAACCCCCAAAAAAACACGTTTCCTGCAGTTCAAGGAACCAGTGGGAAAACCATCGTCACAAAATTACCGATGAAACTACCCGGGGTTTCTGAAAAACCGCCTCTATTTCCCGGGGTTTCTAGAAAACCGCCGAAATTAACCAAGATTTTTCCAAAACCGCCGGAAATGTGCACATTTTTTGTAGCTTTGGATTGTAATAAAATGGAATCATGATAAAATTAATTTTATTAAGCATATAGACAATTAAATAATTTAACTAAAACTGAATATTATATATAAAGTGTAACATCTGTTGAAAATATGTGAACTGAATTGAATAGAAAGTATGCATGCATCTTGATTTGATTTCACTGAAGGTCTAAAATTGAGTAGTTCTTGTCATGTATTTTAGGAGTGTTGAAACATTGGATGAAATAGTAGAAAGCCAAGTTTTGTTTTGTCTGCTTGTTTTGTTTTGTTTGCTTGAGGACAAACAAAGTTCTAAGTTTGGGGTTGTAATAACGGTTGAAAAACAGTTATTTTCATATGTCAATTGAGACCAAATTACACCCTTTAAGACTTGGAATGAGCTTAGAATCAAGCAAAACACATAAATTGAGTCAGTTGAGAGTCAAAAGCTATTTTTAGCGATATTATGCTTGTTTTGCATTGTTTTGTAGCATCTTTGATGAAAATGAAGAATGAGATGGAAGATGAAGGTCTTAGACTCAAGAAGGAAGAAGAAAAATGAAGAGAAGAAGAGTCTAGGAACCGCCCAACGCCAAAATCTACCGCTAGGCGGCCAAATGCAAGGAGAAGCCACTCTCTGACACCCAGGTGACGACGCTGGGCGGTTTTGCGGTAAAAGGTAAACCGCCGGGCAGTGGAACCCACTGCTGGGCGGTGGCGCAACTATGGGCAAACCGTCGGGCGACATAAGTGTGACGTCGGGCGATTGTCTGCTGGGCTTGGGCCTGTTTTCTATGACGCTCCTTAGCTATAAATAGCCCTATTGCGATTTGAGAGTCATTCTTTTGACAGAAGAGGGCGGCCATACCTAATTTTCACTCCTTGGAGAAGATCTCTTGGATGCTTAGGCTC
>NW_014543132.1:0-1709 GCF_000741045.1 Vigna radiata var. radiata | reverse complement strand
GTGTATCTAACCTCCATATGAGTATCTTGCCACTCTCCATACACAATCAAAATAACTCGAAAAATGGCAGAGAATACAAGCAGTGAACGAATATCTAAGGATGTCATTGCTGAAAGTTAACAACAAAACGTATATCAGAAAAAGAACTGGTCGGCTTCATAATCACAATTACCTAAATATTACTTAAATATGCTATTTAACTCTGAAATAAATTTCCTGTTTCCTATTAAAAATCAAATTTCCTCTTTCCTACAAAAATTAAATGGTTTCCATAATCTAGTCTTGTATTATAAATTATAAATAAGGATACACAACTTAGATAACAAGTCTCTCTCATTCTCACCAATCTCTGAATAAGACATTTTCGATATTGTCTACAAATTAAACCTCATTAGTTTTTCCAAAGAAAATGTCAATAAATAAAAATACCATTGCAATGGTCAGAGTAAACTATTCACACTACTGCAAAAATATCAGAACATGAAATAAAAACTTACATTACCATCTCAGGAGCACCCCAATGAAATGGCTTCACATACTAAATATACTAAGAATTGAATAAAACTGAAAGCGGAAACGCTTTAAGTTGCTACTAATATATGAAAAAGAACAAAACCATCTTATGGTTCGTCAAGATGGTTCATCACTGATAAAATCTAAGATCTAAAGCCATAAAAATTCAAACAAGAAAACACAAAATTACTCACAAATGGTCTTTGAAAATAGAGCCGATAGCTTGAGCGAGAAAATGAATCAAATCCTGAGATGACGAAGAAGCACACTGCAGATCGGATCAGTTCGGTTCAACAGATAGCTTGACCCGAAAACCAATTGAACAAAGCTTAACAGAACTAAACCGAAAATCTCAACAGTGTGAACAACTCTGGCGAGTAATGGAAAAGTTTCGAGCCAAAGGAGATAATTAAAAATTATTAACTTAAATTATCATTGGACAAGATTTTACAAAGAACTTTTAAAACAAATAAACGTTACCATGAATTATAATCAATTTAATGATAAGCGATTTTGAGTGTGTTTTACGGGTTTTTCTTACAGGTTTTTAAGAAAAAACATTAAAAGAAAAAAAAAACTAATATTTTCATAAATTAAATTAATATGTTTATAAATTAATTTATAAAAATTATTTTATATAAAAAAATCGTTTTTAATTTTAACTCAATGTATATGCTAAAGAATAATTTTTTTTTATATTTTTTATTTTAAAAATATTACATAAATAATTTCATACAAATGTTTAAATTAATAAACAAATAGGTAAGTATTTATAATAGTATATATTTAAAATTTATAAACATGTATAATAAAGAATTATTTTGTAACGTATACAAATTATCTTTCCATTTTACTTTTAATTATATTTTAACATAATAACCTTTCCTTTATATTACGTAAAATAAAACACAAACTTCTGAATAACTACTCTTAACATATTCACTTACACAAAAATTATGGTGTAAAAAAAATTAAATAAACTGAAATGTTTATACTGTTGACATGATAATAACCTTTGTTTTTAAAGTAGTAAAATAAAATACAAGTTCTGCGAATAATTAATCCTTATATCTTTATTGGCGCAGAAATTATTGTATAAAAAAATTAAATAAACTGAAAGGATAAATTGTGAGTAATATATATATATATATATATATATATATATATATATATATATATATATATATATATATATA
>NW_014543131.1:0-1702 GCF_000741045.1 Vigna radiata var. radiata | reverse complement strand
CTAATTAAGATTAGAGTGTACGGTTAGGGTCTTGTATTTTATTTACTATTAAACTACTAAACAGGTGGGGACATGTATAACAAATGGAATGAAAAATAAAAGAAGTACAACTCAATTGAAATCTGTTTGAGAGAAGAANAAAAATATGAATTAAAAAGGAAAAATAAAAGAAAATAGAAATCTAAAATACCTAAAATAGAAACATACACTGTACAATCTACTCAACAAGTAATAAGAAACAATCATGCTATTACTATCAATTAAAACNGAAATCAACAACTAAATGAACTGAACATATTTAAAACAGCACCAAATCAAACTATCATATATGCAAATAACTACCAGAGATATTGCAANCAAAAGAAATATGAAAAAAAATCACAGAATCAGCAAGGAGAATTGATTTGAATCAAAAACTAGAATCAAATTCATATGAAATCAATGCACAGAGTGATAGATCATATGTCAGGAAGACATCCTGGTAAAATAAGCCCATCACAGGGTCTTAAAGCTCATTTCCACTTAAAAGCCAATAAACATCACTCAGTTCATCAAATTCACAAAGAATCTAAATCTAATTCATGCTTCTAATCAATATTCTAAAATATACAAAACCTAATTAAAATGAACGAATAGAAACAAAAAGAAAACGACATGAAAATCAAACACAATTTTTTTTTATTATTTATTGAACTTCTGTATCTAACTCGAGAAGACCTCTCGTGATTTCACGCCTACCTCGGGGTCGTTTAACTCCAAAAAGGAATTGTAAAAGTGCAGATTTACAAGTTCATTAAATTTCCAAATCAAAATGTTCACATAAGCACACGAGAATAGGAAAACATTGAAAAGAACAAAATCACATCACAAACGCTCAACAGAAACATCACGAAGGGAAGTATTATTAACAAGGAACAATGAACTATGAAAAAAAAACTAAAACGTATCGAATAGAATTGAGCGAGAGCGCAAGAACTTGAGTTTTACCGAAGAATGCGATGAAACCCTAGAAAGCGCGATCTTTCTCTATTCTAGACAAACCGAGAAATCAAAAGTATGTAAAAAAATTTTACTCTGTAAAAGTCTGTGTCTATTTACATGACAATAATCCCTTTATATAGGGTCCAAAACTAAGAACGAAGAAAGAAAAATCTAGAAAAGAGAAACCTTCATCTGGACGCTTCCTGCTCTTGATCCAGCGGTCACTATTCATTTGCTTCGAGCTCGCTCTTCTAGCCATTCGATCAACTTTTTATCTTCACCNGTCAGCTTCTTCTCCGAGTAANTGGCACGAACCCTAGCTCCAAGGTGNTATCTCCTTTTNTTCTTTTCTTCCCAAGTCAATGTCTGAGAACCTTTTCCAAATGAAAGTGAGTGAACGAGAGCCTTCTAGCTGCAGCCAAACCCACTCCAAACCGCACCGTTTCACTAAATGTAAGTTCAATCCCTCAGCCCATCAGTGTGCATGCCAAACAGCGGATCAAGTTTCTTCCAAATCAGAACATTACAAGCCCAATGCTTTTCTTTGTTCAGTGACTCAATCCATATTTGCTATAGCAGCGTTCCAGGGTAGCAGCTTCCAGTGACGACCCAAATCAAATTAAAATTCTCCAAGCTTTGCATTGGCCCAACTAGTGGCAATAAAGCCCAAATTTTTCTTCAACTCCAAACAATCCAAGGTTCCTGCCAGCTTTCCAAGCCC
>NW_014543130.1:0-1651 GCF_000741045.1 Vigna radiata var. radiata | reverse complement strand
ACGACTAGTGTCAAAATATAGGTGCAAGAAAATTTTCAACTTGGTTAGTATTCAAGCAACCCATGTTTGGTGGCGAGAGTTGGCCAAGTTAGATCTTGGTGCCAAGATTTTGAAATTTTTGAAAGTCTTAGTTTATGGGACTTAGAGGCTGCAATGCACTCTTTAAATCCCTAAATGACGGCAAGTGTCAAAATACAGTGGCTAGAAATTTTTAAATTTGGTTGTTTTTCAAAAAAGCCATGTTTGGGGGTAAAACTTGGCAATGTTTGTGCTTGGATTCAAGATTTAAGAAATTTTCAACAACTTGGTTTTGTTAGACTTATGGGCTTCAATGCACTCTCTTAAGCCCCAAATGACGACTAGTGTCAAAATATAGGTGCAAGAAAATTTTCAACTTGGTTAGTATCAAGCAACCCATGTTTGGTGGCGAGACTTGGAAAAGTTGGATCTTGGTGCCAAGATTTTGAAATTTTTGAAAGTCTTAGTTTTTGGGATTTAGAGGCTGCAATGCACTCTTTAAATCCCTAATGACGTCTAGTGTCAAAATACAGTTGCAAGAAATTTTGAAATTTGGTTGTTTTTCAAACAAGTCATTTTTGGTGGTAAAACTTGGAAAACTTGGTGCTTGGTGTCAAGATTTGAGAAATTTTCAACAACTTGGTTTTGTTAGACTTATGGGCTACAATGCACTCTTTTAATCCCTAAATAACGACTAGTCTCAAAATATAGGTGCAAGAAAATTTTCAACTTGGTTAGTATTCAAGCAACCCATGTTTGGTGGCGAGCAACCCAAGTTTGGTGGCGAGACTTGGCAAAGTTGGATCTTGGTGCCAAGATTTTGAAATTTTTGAAAGCCTTAGTTTTTTGGACTTAGAGGCTGCAATGCATTCTTTAAATCCCTAAATGACGACTAGTGTCAAAATACAGTTGCTAGAAATTTTTAAATTTCGTTCTTTTTCAACCAAGTCATTTTTGGTGCTAAACCTTGGCAAAGTTTGTGCTTGGTGTCCAGATTTGAGAAATCTTCAACAACTTGGTTTTGTTAGACTTATGGGCTGCAATGCACTCATTTAACCCCCAAATGAAGACTAGTGTCAAAATATAGGGTTTAGAAATTATTCAACTTGGTTAGTATTCAAGCAACCCATGTTTGGTGGCGAGCAACCCACGTTTGGTGGCAAGACTTGGCAACGTTGGATCTTGGTGCCAAGATTTTTAAATTTTTGAAAGTCTTAGTTTTTGGGATTTAGAGGATGCAATGCACTCTTTAAATCCCTAATGACGACTGGTGTCAAAATACAGTTGCAAGAAATTTTTAAATTTGGTTGTTTTTCAAACAAGTCATTTTTGGTGGTAAAACTTGGGAAAGTTGGTGCTTGGTGTCAAGATTTGAGAAATTTTCAATAATTTGGTTTTGTTAGACTTATGGGCTGCAAAGCACTCTTTTAATCCCTAAATAACGACTAGTGTCGAAATATAGGTGCAAGAAAATTTTCAACTTGGTTAGTATTCAAGCAACCCAAGTTTGGTGGCGAGACTTAGGCAAGTTAGATCTTGGTGCCAAGATTTTGAAATTTTTGAAAGTCTTAGTTTTTGGGACTTAGAGGCTGCAATGCACTCTTTAAATCCCTAAATGACGGCAAGTGTCAAA
>NW_014543129.1:0-13040 GCF_000741045.1 Vigna radiata var. radiata | reverse complement strand
ATCAAAATAAATTCAATAAATTATATTCAATAAATTATATTCAATAAATTATATTCAATAAATTATATTAATATAATATTCATTAGAATATAATATTAATTCTTATCTTTTTACTTTATGTTATGTTATGGATTAACATATAAAATAAATAATAGAAATAATAAAAATTAGGTTTTATATATGATTTCAAATAGTCTAATATTTAATACATCATTCATATTATACAAATTTAAATGATTCAGCAATGATACGCTGTTGATTCACATCATCTGCCCAAGAATAAATCTCTACTCAATGACAACAATTTACATATCCAAGCAAATATCCAAAAATGGAACATTATGTTCTCGAGCATACTTAGCCCCTTGCACTCCTCTACTACTACAAAAAAGTGTATAGACAGCGCTTTTTTTTATCATAGATAGCGCTTTTTAAGCGCTATCTATGGCTGCGCTATCTATTGATAGATAGCGCTTCTAAAAAAAGCGTTATCTATTGTCAGTCACAAATAGATAGCGCTTATTTAAAAAAACGCTATCTATGGTCAGTCACCAATAGATAGCGCTTCTTTAAATAAGCGCTATCTATGGTTAGTCACCAATAGATAGCGCTTCTTTAAATAAGCGCTATCTATTGTCAGTCACCAATAGATAGCGCTTCTTTAAATAAGCGCTATCTATTGGACTAAATTTTTTAAAAAAAAAATAAAAATTAATTTTAGAATAAAATATTTCAAAATGTATAAAATATTTTTTGAAAATAAAATATAAAATATTGATTCTATTATATACAAACTCACGTTATCTATTAGTTCTATTATATCAAAAAAAAAAATATAAAATATTGAGAAAAATATGACAAAGATCTCACCAAGAATGTTGATTAATATAAATAAAAAATATTGGTACAATAATATTTTAAAATATAATCGTTGAGTCATTCGGTACGAATCATGACATGACATTGTTTATAAGACAATATATACAACTAGAACACATATATCCTATTTGTACCTATAAGCATGTACAATTACATGTAAAGACCAATCTTCCCTAACTTCACGATATGGTTGACATTTGCAACTAGAAAACTACTGCAAGAAAGAAAAATAATATAAAATTAGTCATTAAATTTTTACTACAAATTAATTACAACAATGAAGGTTACTTACATCACTTGAAATTGTCCCTTTTTCACAATATGTAATAATTTTCTTCATATATCTACACATGTAATATTCACAATCATTGTCGTTGGGTTATTTTGAACACTAAAAAATCAAATAAACATACAATAACAAACTAACCTAAGCATTAACTAATGAAAGAAAAACACCAATCTTCTGTAACTTCAATCCAAAGAACCTGCAATTATAAAAAGCACAACAATATATTATTAATCGCACAATTATAGAAAACACCAAATTTTCCCAACTTCAATCCAAGAAACTTGCAATTATAGAATGCGCAAAGAAAAAAAGAGTTATAAAACCCAATTAGAAAAAAATTACCTTATAAAATTTATCCAGTTTTAAATAGTTTGTGAAGAAACTTATTTTTTAAAAACATTATAGAATAAAGAGTCTAAACAAACCTAATGCTTTTATGTAAACTATATATTCAATTAAGTATTATGTGAAAATTGTTAGAGACTATGATAACCAAGCAATTAAATACCATAAAATAATATATTTAATATGTCATGAAACGATATCATTTTATTAAGAGAAACATGAAATATTGAAAAATAATTTTATAATTATATTACTTAAGTATGAAAGTATACATTCTAGAAAATAATCTTTGTATTATGGAATGTATAATTTTTACATTATAAATTATATATTCTAAAACGTAAAATGAAAAAAGTAAAGGATAAAATTAGAAATTGTAAGTGTGCTGATGCAGGAAGAAACGCAGGAAGCTCTTGAATCTCTATAAAACACTTGTTTCTCTTTTTAGCTCATAATGAAACTCTTTAGACACCCTAGGTCCCAAACAATAAGAAAAAAATAATTTTTTTCAACCCCTTCATCTTGTAATTTATCTGCATTGTTATAGAGTTAATTAATGAAAATAAATAATGTGAAAAATATTGTCAGAAATTTTGGTCTTAACACATTATGTCACCATGGTTTGACAAAGACCCAAAAGAAAATCTTAATCATTGTTTGGATGGAGAAGCCACACGATAATAGCACATGCTGCCTCTAACATTATAATTCCCCATGATTTCCTTATCGCTCCCTACATTCAAACATGTATATTTTTCCTTCCCCAAACACCTCTTATACATGTTCCTACCTATTTCAACTTTTTGCCCCAGATTTTGCAAAACATTTGCTTACTGTCAAATATTTAAAGGAAATTAAAACTCTTCACAGTTCGATATTTACTAATTGTTCACTTTACAATTATATTTATTTACAATGTACAATAAGTTTATTATAAATTTATAGTTTTTAAAGACTACTTTAATAATGACAACGAAAAGAAACTAAAAAAGATCATAATCTGAAACAGTAGACACAAAGAATAACACAAAACTTGAAACACAAATAAAAGAAGGTATAGAGACAGGGCTCACAACTTTCTCAATGCTTGAAAAAATGTTGCATCCTGTTTGATAGAATTTTCTTGAATGAGTGAAGCCATAGTTGTTCCCTACAATTGTTGAGACAATTAGCACTTTTGTTCCAATGACGAAAAAAGTAATCACGAAAGTAATAATAATTAACTACAGAATACAACCTCTACAACATCCACGACAACTCAACCAAGGTGGACAATGAACTTCTTGCAGCTATATGGACAGCAATTGATCCTCCCATGCTTCAATAATGAAACAAATTTTGATCAATGACTTATAATAATAATATACAACAAAGTGAAATGTAATTTATACATGTGGAAAACTGCTCATGCTCAGTACAACAAATATATTCATAGGAATAAAATTCAGAGAAGAAAATAAGTGAAAAATAAAGGCAAGTGGTGCAGACCCAAAAATATAAAAATAAACACAAATACCTGCAGAAGTAAATGCAGATGTGAAATTAAAGGGGTAATACAAAACAATTATACAAAATATCCTTGTAATCATGCCACACTACAGTCTTATAACAAATGCGTTATGGTTATGAGCTATGAAGTATGATACACAGTGATTAAAGGATGATAACTCTGGTTAGGTGTAGTAAAGTTGTGGTGAAGAGGCAGGTAGCAAATATCAGGGAAAAATGTATTGACCTTTGACAGTTACAGATTTCCTGTATCGAACAGAGTACATAAGGTTCTTCTTTAATCAACTTAATAGCATGTGACTTGGTTTATTGAGAGCTTAAAATATTACTTCAGATTGAAGTTATAGTTGTTTCATAATCGTATAATTTTTTAAGCCTCAAACTTACTTTAAGTTGAAGTTTCTTTTATAGAGTGTTCTTGGGTGTTTGGAGTTGAAATGAAGAAACAAAAGAAGAAGTGGAAACCAAAATGCCCTTAGAAGACTCTGAACTTATAGAAGGAAAAAAAAATACTTCAAACTTATAAAAGGTTCACGAGAGTTATATGATATCATCATCTAATGAAGGCAGTGATAGAAGGATAATCACAGACATTTCTGATATATTTAAGCTAGAAAAGAATCCAATATTACTTTCAGTGACTAACATGCGTAACCAAGATAAAACTGTTAAAAAATGGAACATTATTAATTGATCTTTGACAATCGAATTATTGTATGAAAGCCCCTATAACAAGAATCCAAGAAAATTAATTTAAGAAACATAATCACCTGTGATCGACAAGAATCATTACTCCCACTTGCTGCATAACATAATAATCGTTGCTTTAGACCAGATTCATTTATTAAGCTGAAAACATAATGGCTGATATCGCAGGGTAAATGATTTACAACTTCATAGTTAATCATAAAAAGAATAACAATATAGATTAGAACATGAAATGCATAAACTAGAAAAAAGTAATAACCTTTCCCACATGCCATCAAATTCTTTTGTAGGAAGAATCCATTCATTGAAGCTGGAAGACTGGCCATTATAGCTTATATCCTCACATGAACCTTCCTCGCTAAGCTGACAAAGAGAAATTGACTTCAAAAGTCACTTCCAAAACAATAGTATAATTGTGCTTTATCTTTCAAAGCGAACCCTCCTTACTTTAGAGGAGCTAAACTTATCCCTCTTCATACTCATAAGGATATGAGAACCAAGGAAATGAGACTAAGACCAGCACATATGCAATAAAATTAAGTCAGGAGTATCACTTGAAAAACATGTACAATAGGCTTGACTTGCCAGAACAAAAGAACATTATCATTGTGCCTCCTTCATCTACAAAAGAGTTACATTTTACAGAATCAGAAAAGTCACCGCAGAATGAAGTATCGTCCCTCTCTCTCCATTTAGTGAATTATTCAACATAATTTACTACTTTATTATGCTAATTGTTAAAACACTCAATGTCACGATGAGACCAGAAGTCCTTTTATGCAATTTCAAATTAAAAAAAAAAAGTAAAAGAGAAATAAAATCAATAAAGGTCCATCATTTCGAACTGTTCCTAAACCCTAAAACAAAACAACAACAAAATTGCATACTAGTGACACACCCGCAAACAAAAATTCTTTGCACGTTATCTATGAAAAACACCTCATCAAGAGGCACTGGAATGGGTCCATCGATATAGCTCAAACTCCTCTTTTCAAGCATCCTGCTAAATCAAGAACAGAAATAATCACAATTTGGAAAAAAAAAAAACAGAAACTTTAATTTCTAATTTGGCAAAGAAGGGAAAGGGGTTACCTTCAACGCCTGAACAAACATCTTCAATTTTATTGGTCGCGCTCATCGGACGGGTGCAAGGCGAGGTCGTTGATACCGACGTTGTAATGGACGAAGAACGTGGTAAGATAGACAAAGCCGTGTGCGCCAAAAATGGAGAGGGAGCCAGTGTCGTTAGCGGAGATGAGGTTGCGGGGGAATGGGAGATTGGGAGGGGCGTAGAAGGAAAGGGCAGTGACAAAGGTAGAGTGTTGGTGGAGGGAACCAAGGGAGGAGGCGGTAGAGAGGTCGTAGAGGTGGATGGTGTCGTCGTCGCCACCGAAAGCGACGACGGAGCCTAAGACGACGACGATTTTGATACAAGAGAGGTGGGAAGGGTAAAAGAAAAAAAGGGTTAGGGATTGAGATTGGGGCTTTAGGGTGAGACCTAGATGGATTTCTCGTACGAACCTACAACCAAACTCATTCTTTTCCTCCACACACTCGTCGCTCTTCTTCCTAAAACCCTAGGGTTTTTTAACCACTAATGGTAGCAAGGAGTGAAAACCAGTGGAAGTGATAAGCAAATGGAATCATGAGAAGAAGAAGGGAAAATCAGAACAAAATAGAAATAAGAAACTTTGAGGGGAAACGAGAACGAAGGGATTGCTTCATGCATAGAGGGAAAATAAGAACGAAAATCAGAAAAAATGAAGAGGAAACTAGAACTAAACTTCAAGCTATCTATTGTGTTCGAATAGAAAACGGTTTTTTCAAAAAAACGTTATCTATTATATTTATTTTAAATTTTAAATTAAAAAAATAATATTAATTATTTATAGATAACATTTTTTAAAAAAACGTTATCTATTGTCATGTATATAGATAACGCTTTTTTAAGTAAGCGCTATCTATTGTTCTGCCCACTTATAGATAGCGCTTTTTTAAATAAGCGCCATCTATTGAACGCTATCTATGATCAATTCTGTAGTATCACCAAAACCTCCTAGAACTAGAACACCGTAAGCGCCTTGCAGAATAAGTCCAAATATAGAAAACCAATAAATAATATATCACTATATGAGATTTTAACATATATATCAATATTAAATATCTGAAAATGGAATAAATATATTTAGTCAAAATAGTAGGAATACCTTGAATGAAAATGATTCTGCAGAACAACCTTATATTTGTGTGGTTTATTGTTTCTAGAGAACACANNTATTCTACTCTCTTGGCTTAGCTTAGCTAGCTGCTATATACTTTAATAATTTCATTCTCATGCCTGCCTCGTGACAGTGTTTCTGCATAGAACCAAAGCCGTATACCTGTTTAGAATTTAAAAAACCTGACCTATCTCTCTACAAGGGGAATGTCAGGACCCCATGGTTTCGGTTCTGAGGAGAATCGAAGCCATAGAGCCTGTTTAGTGTGTATTGAGTTGGAAAATTTAAATTTATGCTTATGTAACACACCATTAGACTTCGATTATTTATTAACTGAAGTTAAAAGTAAAATATGATCTCGGTTTTTTTCTAACTGAGACCTATATTGTCACAAAACTTGAAAAAATATCACCACGTGTTTTTATATTTCGTTTTCGTGAAAACAAAATCCTGATAGGCGAGTTAGAATCCATATTTTATACTATTAATAGAAAAAGCTTTCATAGGTTTTCAACATCCTTCAATTTACAAAAGGTGAGTTTCTCACTCCTTCCGTCTATGTTTTTTTTTTCTTCTTCTTCAATGATAATAATTTTATCCAATGCCTTATAATCATATATTTCTAGATTGATTTGTCAGTTTTTAGGCACATGTAACCAATTAAGAGATTGCTTCACTTGTAGGATTTTAGGTTTTGATAGAACATATAAATTTCCTTGTTGACAATGCATTTTAGGTTTTTTAGTCCATAATTACATAGGGGAATATGTTGAAGTGAAATATTTCCTNTTTGAGACTAGTACATTATGCAAACCAGTTGCTCGAGAGTTATTGGATTATTATGTTACTACCATACTTATTTTACAAAATGGTAAAATTGTTAGTGTGAGATTTGTTGGGTATAAACAAAGTTCCACATCAGAAAAATTGAGAGATNGACATGAATTTATATACACATAAGATANCTTCATTGAAAAGAAGTCTTTTGAAATGGTAACAAAAGCAGATCTATGAGGACTTGGTCCAAAACAAACAATATTTTAAACAACAAAAATCTCTAAATATCCATAAAAGTATTATTATTAACCTTAATACAACAAATTTAGGTGATATCTATATAAAATAATAGTCTTACTAACATTAGTAAAGAAAACTCTAAAAACTTCACCTAGAAAGGATATACTAAAAAAAATATCATTTATTAACAAAAAAACCAACCACATCCACTTGTAGGAATACAAATGAAAAAATAAATAAATTGAAGGGAAAGCAATAGTTTTTCCAATTTGTTATTCTCTAATATTCAATTGCATACCAAATANTTGTCTAACTAATACAATAAAGTACAACTAATAAGAAGCATGGAAAAACATTTTACTTCNAACTTACTCTATTAAAATGATGCAGCACAAAGATAATCNACAGAAGAGTTCTCAAGTCGCGAATTGTGAAGATGTGTACACTATAGGATCATAATCAAATAGACCATGTTATTATTTTGGTTAAGTGCAAAACAAAAATTAGTTTGCTTATCAAGGAGGAGCAAACCATCAACCTTATAATAGTGAAAAAAAAAATCATTTACGTTACAAATTTAATGTCTAAGGATTCGACATGAAAAATACAAGGTAACATTTTTATAATTGAAAACAACTTTTTACATATAAAACCATTAAGGATTTGTTGTAAATTTTAAAATGGTTAAATATGTTTTTAGTTCCTTAACTTTTAAAATTAAAATTAGTTTTTCTTCGAAAATTTAGTCCTATTTAATCATTCAATTTTAGTAATATGTGAANTTAGTCATTTAAACTAAATTTTGTTAAGTTTATTTGACGTTTTAAACGTGTTTGATGATAACATTTGAGTTGTTTACATAATTTGACATATTTCCACTTTAATGTTAACTGAAAAACGTGTTTAATACGTCAAATAAACTTAACAGAATTTGGTTAAAATTGTCAAATTCATTTATTTCTAAAGTTGAGAGACTAATTCCAATTTTTATAAAAATTAAGGAATCAAAAACATATTTAATCCATTTTAAAATTTATATCAAACTATGCTCTATTCACAACAAGAAAATTATTAAATAATAACTAATTTTAGTGACAAGAAATAATTAATCACTATATAAGTTAGAGTTTAAATTGATCTCTGACGTATCCCGAATTTAGCTACTTATTATACTAATATAGAGTATTTAGACACATTTCCATCTTCCCATATATTACTATATATGAGTTTTTCTATTTTATCACATTTTCATAATAAGAGTAATTTGTGTTTTCGGTGATTTTTTTATTCGATTCACCATGATAAAAAATGACGATCATCAGCAAGTTTATCCTATCTCTGAATCTTGGAGTGCAAACAAAACAAGTTTGAAAATAAAATTGAAGAAGATGAGTGGGCTAGATGGTATGAAGTGACAACAAATTGTATGTTAGAATCGCTAAAAAGATTCTTGGGGCTTAGGTAAATTGAAAGATTGTCAGAATCGATCAAAAAGATACTTGAAACTCAAGTAATTGGAAAGCTGGCACAATCATTGACAAAAGGCTCTAAGGATTGAAAAATCACCGATCAAGATGGAAAGGAAGGTGATGTGAACAACCACGAAGGGATCGACAATAATTCTGCAATAGAAGAATATGGATTTTCATTGTTTGATTTTAATTTTGTAATAAGTGGCTTCTTACGCTATCTTTTGATTTTAATTTTGTAATCATCTTTTGAATATTAATGAAATTCTCTTTTGGCAAACATTAATGAATGGTGATTGAATTGTTTAAATTGATTAAGTATAACAAAATCACTTTTTTTATTGCAAATTTCCATTTTAATGTTACATGATTATATTGCATGTAGTATACTCAATCTGGGATGATGGTTATTGCACAATATACCATAGCTCCTTTTTTTTCTCTTTTTTTTAACACAAATAATACGTCGTTTGATAAAGCCCATCGACATAATAATAAGATATGAACGTCAAACAAAGGAAAGTTTGACATGTTATTGGTAACCAGAGTATTAATATTACGTCAATTTACTAAGGACATGACGTTTTATTGTTCATCCAGAAGCCAAATCGCTCCTTTTTTTCTTCTTAACTTTTTTTCTTTTTTCCTTTTTAACCTTCAATAACACGTCAGTTATTAAAATATTCAACGTCCTCAGTATATTCGAAATCCAAATCTATCAACCTTTTTCTTTGGTTTTCTGTACTCCTTCAAGCTTTTTATGTCTTTGAAGGAGAAAACAAAAAACGCAAAGAAAAAAATTAACAGATGGAGTTCATAGGAGAAATTTTATGAATGGAAGATGTAGAGTTTTGAAAGGGTCCGAAATCCAAATGTATCAACCTTTTTCTTTGCGTTACTAACATTCCTTCAAGCTTTTCATCATGACAGAATCAAACCACAAAGAAATGACTCATTTTTGTGACCTAGAAGGAGCTACTAGTAACCCAAAGAAAAAAAGTTAACACAAAGAAACCTCGGAGTTGTTACAAGAAATTTTATAAATGGATGTCTACTTAAATAATTACCCATGGGAAAGGCCTGATATGGGCTTCAATAATAAAAGGCAGTCTACTTAAATGATATATGGAAAAATGTAGTTTGCTGATAGAAACGAAGAGGTTGACGTCAATTTCTCCAGACTTCCAAAGTGTCTTTTTGGTTTAATTATTTTTTCTTTTAATCCAACAATAAATGTCAAATTCCTTGACCATTTGATGTATTATTCGTTATCCGAAGGCAAAGGTCACTCTTTTTTTTTCTATTTACTTTTTAAATTCCCATAGAACGTCTAACTCTAGGGGGCTTCAACGTTAAAGGCATTGAGTGGTTGTGAGTATTAATTTTGTGCTNTTACCAGAGGCTTTGAATTAACTCTATAAATATAATGCTTAACTCTAAACAATTACACAGTTTGATCATTTTTTAATGATTCATTTTTTAAAGTTTCATTAAGTTTTTTTCTTCGAATCAGATCCACTAATTATGTAGAAAACAACTTCATGAAACTTAAAAATTGAATCATATAATCAAGAAACTTCAAGTTATAAAAGCAATTTTGACCCTCCAAGGGTTCTACAAATTTTGAAAAAGCACTTATGATACGCTCGGCTCTGGCGAAGATCATAGATCGGACACAGATCGAGCTGAGGAGACGACAAAAGACGCAGCGGAATGGAGGAAATGTGAGATAGAACTCACGGAAACCCTAAATGAAGGGGAAAACCATAAATCGAACGGAGAAACACCGATTGGACCGATTAATCGGTGTAAAACGGATATTAAACGGTGGAAATGGTTCAACAGAGGTTTTAATCGGAAGGAAATGTTGGCAAAGGAGCATTAATCGGTGGAATGTGGTTTTTATCGGTGAAGATGATGGAAACTGGAGAACAACCGATGGTTGGAACGGAAATGGTGAGGATAAGGTAGATCTNGGCAAGAGAATCAGATTTACCGGTTGAAAGATCGTGATTCATTGGCTGGAGATGGTACTCTGCGTTGAGGTTGTGGAGAAACCCTAGCGGAGAGGCTTCTTCGAATGAGAAGATGATGAATGAAATCTGTGGTGTGAGAAATCTGGAGATGTAGCGTGACAGAACGCAAGCCACGCGGGAGCTTTGGATTGGAACGAGTGGCGTGAGGTAATTGGCTTATGTGGAGGAGAGAGAAGCACGGTGGATGATTTGGAAATTGGAAAATAATGAAGTGTGCTTTGGAAGGAGGCTAGAGGTCTTTGGACTCTCTAGCCAATGATTTTCAAGAGAGAATAATTTTCTGAATTAGAAAAGTTTATTCTCATTAAGCTCAAAAGTGAAGTACAATAAGGTAGGCATGACTATTTATAGGACTAAAGGTCCTACATGCCTAACACAATACAAAATACATCAAAAATATACTAACTAAAGAAAGTGAACTTAGGCCCCGCGTGTCATCCCCTCCCTCTTGAAAAGGATTTGCCCTCAAATCTTGATGGTTCTCCTGAGGACTTATTTTTAATTGCCTCTCTACAAACTCCTCCTGGGTCAAAAGTAAATCTACAATAAACATCAAACATAACACTAGTTAGTTTTCTATGACCCAAATTATTTAAAAGAGTATTCTTAGAAGAAGGTTTCTTAATTTTAAAATTTTCAATTTGATGATTATAAAGAAACCATTCTTCATTTGAGAATTTATTTTTATCTTGAATTAGTGATAACCAAGAAGGTAACTCTAACTCAAGTTTTGGATTACCGTATGTTAAAAATGTCAATTTTGGAAAAGATGTGATGGCAATGTTTTGGGTAGAAAAGATGAATTTAAAACATTTAATTTCAATTGAAAGAAAGTTAAAGGATAGAAAACCTCCCCTTTTGAGTTCTAGATTAAGATATTTTGTCATCAATTTCTCTTCCCTGTCCTTCCTTTCAATTTCTTCCTTCTCTTTCTTTTGTTCTTGTCTCTTTCTTTCTTCCTCTTCTTTTCTCACTTTTTCTTCCTCTTCTCTTCTCACTAGTTCTCTTCTCAATCTTTCTTTTATTCTCTCTTCCTCTTTTATTCTCTCTTTGTCTCTTTCCTTTTCCTCTTTTTTTCTTCTCTCTTCTTCTCTTTCCTTTCTTTCTTTNAAAAAAAAACATCGAATTGATAAAACAGTTCAACGTTCTTTGGTTGGTTTAAAAGAAAAAAGAAAAAAAGAATAAAAAAGGGACTGAGGCTTTGCCAACACNTCACTATTTTACATCATGTTGTTTATGGTTGGACGTTATTTCCTTTAAGTTGTTGACTTGTTGGTAAATACAACGTNAATTAGTAAAAGTGTTCGACGTTCAATGTTTGGTTTAAAAAAAGAAAGAAAAAGATAATACAAAAGGAACTAAATAATAAAACGTCTATACCAGTATAAAATTGACATTTTATGGGATGATTTAAATGAAAAATAAAAGTAACTGCTAGTTGTAATATACAACGTCCTTCTTTTGTTACGGTTGACATCATATTTATTAAATCAATATTTAGTATTTATTTATTTTGTATTGNACGTCAGTTGTTTCCTTAAGGACGTTATGTGATTACGACCATCACGTCCAACCCCAAGTTGTGCGACGTTCTATATTGGTTTAAACGTCAACCCCATAAAGTTGGCGACGTTCTGTTTGGTTTATAAGAGAAAAGAAATAAAGAATAAAAAAGGGATTCACTCTATGGCTTCTCTCTGGAATATAAAACGTCGATATTTGTCATGGTTGATGTCAAATGTGGGTAGGAGTAATACTACTGGAAGCGAACCACTATTTCGTTATTTTTTTATTTTAAATTGAACGTCAGATGTTACCTAAGTTGACGTTATGTGATTCTGAGATAATTGTTTTACGTCAATCTGAGCCTTGTTTGACGTTAATACATTTCAGATTACGTCGATATGGGCCTTGTTTGACGTTAATACATTGTAGACGGCAAACTGTTTTAGTAAATGACATGGAGCGATTGAATTTATTTACAAAAATGCCATCGGTCATTTTTAACGTTGGATATTTAGTGGTTAGACGTTGACCGCGTGATGTTATATGCTATTTTTGCACTAGTGGTATGTAATTTACATATGAAAAAATTCGTATGTAAATTCTATATGAAAAACCCGTATGTAAATTCTATACGAAAAAATCTGTATGTAAATTGTATACGAAAAAATCCGTATGTAACTTTATGAATTTATAAAAGAAATTAAATAATTTCNTATCTGCATCCAATAACTAAAAGTTTTATATATTTGATAAGTGTTGAACACAACTGCCAAATTAACCAAAACGTGGGCTAAACTTGGAAGCAAATGTTCTTAGAATACATTGTCAACAAAAATTAGAATATAAACAATCTTGTTTCATGGGTAAGTTATATGTACTACACAAGAGAATCTAGCTTTGTGGCACAATTTAATCTTTCATGTTGATCCACCAGTAACACCATTGAAAGATAAAGAGCAGAACAATCAATAAATGCCTACAAGAAAATATAAAAGGTTCAAAATACAAATAGGTCAACTTGCAAGAAATGAAAGACTCTTCTAAATCTTACTTATATGTGCTA
>NW_014543128.1:13505-17058 GCF_000741045.1 Vigna radiata var. radiata | reverse complement strand
TGTTGAGAGCTGGAATTAAAGAAGAAGAGAGATTTACCATAGCTAGGTTCCAAAGTGGTCTTAACTATGATATTCGGGATAAGGTAGAGCTATTATTCTATAAATCTTTTCGTAATCTATATGTTATCTTTTTGGGCTTATATATAGCCCCGGTGCGAATTAGAAGAGGATTCTTTTGGCAGAGAGAACGTACAGAGCTAATCCACAGACCTAAGAGGAGGTTGCTTGGATGCTTAGGCTTCATTAAACCCAGTTTAGGGTTATTTCTTTCATTCTTTCCAGTCAATTCATCTAGTTTCACCATGATTATGGTGAACTAAATCCTTTGTTGTTGGGGAACAATGTAATCTTTTGAAACTCTCATATATTAAAATTCTTATTTATTTCATATGCTTTTCATATACTTGTTTATCAATTGTTGGGTTTTCACCTGTGCTCAATGCTTTTATTGTTTAACTCATTCAGTAAAAGATGTTTGTCTTTATCGATATGGGGACGTACGGTAATGTCATGAACTGGTGGGAAATTCCTTGATTATGCCAATATCGCCTAGGGATAGGGGTAGGACGGTCAATTATAGTTGTTTCCAATCGCATTGCATTATTGGTTACTAGGGGAGGCTAGGGATAGCAAGCCGGTAATTAATAATAGGCTCTTTTCACCAAGGGGTTGGGTTAAGGGTAAATAAAAAGGTGTGCATGGCAATTAGATAAATAAGTGAAGTAAATAAGAAGAGTAGATATATGAGAGTGGATAAGATGAAATTGTAAACCCCAAAAACACCATTCATTCATAGTTTCTCAAAACCAATTGAATCAACTGCATTGCATGTTTATTTTTGTTCTTTGCATATAACCACTAAATTTATTCTCTTCTCAAGTCTTACGCGATTAGGTTACATGAAAGTTAAGGCCTAAGTGTCCTTTGGGAAAACGATACTCCGACTTACCCATTTATATTACTTGATAACGATCTGGTACACTTGCCAAGGACTTAACAAGTTTTTGGCGCCATTGCCGGGGACTCGTGGTTTAACTTATCTAGTAGTGTAAACTGATTAAGTTTGACTTGATTGTGTATATCTTTTTTATCTTTTTATTTTTTTTTCTTTTTTATAAAAAAAAAAAGTGCTACTAGAGTTTTGTGCCTAATGTTTGCAGGATGCAATATGGACAAGAATTTGATTATATGGGCACTCAATTCTACCAAAATAATTTCAACCACTGGTAGGAACTTCACTCATACATGGATCAAAGCCAATTTGGGCAAGCTGTTGAGCCACGATTTACTCCGATTAAGAGGAGTGCAGAGTCTGATGAACTTTTTCAGAGGGTCATGAATTTGGGAGTATGCCATGTCAAAAGAATAGAGGAGAATACAAAGAATGACGAATTTTTTTCGCAGGACATGTATACAAGATTTTCTTCTTTTAGAAACATGGAAGAGAGGCAAAACAACACTTTTCACCAATAGACATGTGGGAGTATGATCAACAACTATGCCAAAAGATAACTGATTTGGGAGAACAACTCAAAAGATCTAAAGAAAATTTTGACAAATTTCTGGAGAAGAACGATTCCAAGAGCTATGAAGTTACCTTCAGGAATTTGAAGACATCAATTGATGAGGTTGTTGATGGGGAAAAGATAGAGAGAGAGGTGAAAAAGATAAAAGAGATAGAAATAAAAAAGGTTGTTGCTAAGGAGAAGATAGAGGAAAGAGAGATAGAAATATATGAAGAGAAGATATAGGAGAAAAACATGGAGAGAAAGGAGGAAAAGATAAAGGAAGAAAGGATAGAGATATATAAGGAGAAGATAGAGGAGAAAAACATGGAGAGAAAGAAGAAGAAGATAGTGGAAAAAAAAGATAGAGATATATGAGGAAAAAATAAAGGAGAAAAACATGGAGAGAAAGGAGGAGAAGATAGAGGAGAAAAAATTGGAGAAAAAAGAGGAGAAGATTGAGGAAGAAAAGATAGAGAGAGATTTAAAGGAAGAAGAAACAGAAAAGTTGGTTAAGGAAGATAATGATGATGAGGGAGAAAAAGCAGTGGTTGAGAGAAAAGAAAAAAAGAGAAAAATTGTGAAAATAAAGAAAGAAAAATGAAAAAGAGAAAGTTGAGGGAGAAAAGTGAGAAAAACAGGAAGAGATGAAAGAAGAAAAACTCATATGAAAAACCCATTCCTCATTCAAAAAAATATCATAGGAAGGAAAAGAAGGTCAAGTGCTTTATGGAGATCTTCAATAAATTGGAGATTAAAGTTCCTATGATTGATATATGGAAACAGGTGCTTGGTGTTCGCAATTTTCTAAAGAAATTCAGCAGGAAAAAGAAAAAGAAAAGAATATCAAGAAAATAGGATCAACACCTACTGATGGGTGTTTGGGCTTTACCGGGTCAAGCTAATGACATTAAAAAAGCGCTACCTGGGAGGCAACCCAGTTGATTGATTTATTCTCGTTCTAGTCGCATATGTGAGATAAGTGATTGAGAATTGCATAAAAATTAAATTTTGAAAGTTGAAATTGAAGGTTTAAAGGGTTAAAATATTTTAAAAAGAAGAAAAAAAAGAGAGAGGGGTGTAAACCGCGCACCGTTGAGCGGTGGCGTCGTTGGGGGTACAAGCATTTTAAAAGATTATCTGATTTTTCTACCCCTTACGGTTCGCCCAAGCACTCTCTGATAGACCCATAACCTCTCTTTCACTTTCAAACATTCTTTCAAAGATTTCCCAACACTTCACCTATCATCCTCTCTTTTGAAAACCAAATTTTTATCACTTTTTCATCCAAGTTTGGGGTTTTGTGAGAGCCCAACTATTTGGGGTTGATTCCTCCACATTCTTTGGAAGAACTTTTGTGTTCTACTAACGTGTAATGAAATTTCTTGTGGTTTTGAGAATTGTACTTGATGCAGGTAGGGTCTCCTCATCAGAAAAGAGGATCAAGACTATGGGAAAGAAGAGGAAGGAATCAGAGTAGGAGCAACTGAAGCTCCAGCTATGGAGGAAGATGAGAAGATAACATCTACTGATAGATGTTATATGCACTAGAACATGATTTTTCTTTTTCTCTTGTACTTTAAATTAAAAGTATAGGTTTTATTCTTGTGTCTATGCTTGACTTGTTGTTAAGTCCCTAGCAAGTGTACCAGATCGTTATCAAGTAATATAAACGGGTAAGTCCGAGTATCGTTTTCCCAAAGGACTCTTAGGCCTTAACTTTCATGTAACCTAATCGTGCAAGACTTGAAAAAATAATAAAATTGGTGGTTATATGCAAAGAACAAAAATAAACATGCAATGCAATTGATTCAATTGGTTTTGAGAAACTATGAATGAATGGTGTTGTTGGGGTTTACAATTTCATCTTATCCACTCTCATATATCTACACTTCTTATTTACTTCACTTATCTATCTAATTGCCATGCACACTTTTTTATTTACCCTTAACCCAACCCTTTGGTGAAAAGAGCCTATTATTAATTACCGGCTTGCTATCCCTAGCCTCCCCTAGTAACCAATAATGCAATGCGATTGGAAGCAACTA
>NW_014543128.1:3633-12135 GCF_000741045.1 Vigna radiata var. radiata | reverse complement strand
TACTTTAAACTCAATGCTTTCCTTTTTCTTTTGCCTTTCACTTTTCCCATTCAACCCCAAACTTGAACCTTTTCAACACATATAATTATTCTCAACCCTAACTCAAGGTAAATCAATTCAAACAAGGGTTTTCATACTATTTAAGGTCAAGGTTCAAAAAGGGTATATCATTTAAATTTGTTTGGGTGAAATTTTGGCTAAGTAAGGGTTTCCAAGCATGGCCTTGATCATATGACATACACATGCAATTTAATCAATTATCAAGATTAAGCCAATACCATTCATGATTCCCTATAAACAGTGAACACAACAATAAAACTCTGAAGCTTAATACCTCACATAATCAGGCTTTCTCACTTCTCACATGAATCCTGCTTAGCATCAAAATCACAATCATGAATCACTTACTCATCTGTTCACATAACTAGTGAACCATCAACCTGGATATCAACATTCGCACATTCTCAATCATCATCCATAATCAATCATCAATAGTAAACCACTCATCATGCAATAAATTGGAACCATTATCCGAATAAATGTACAAGCCAAGCATAGACTCAAACATAAATTTACCCTATACTACTAATTCAAAGTGATAAAACCTGGGTTGCCTCCCAAAAGCGCTTGTTTAATGTCACGAGCCTGACCCAAACCTCATGGATCCACCAACATCAGTACAGTGGAAAACTGCTCCACTTCTCCTCCTAAATAATGTTTGAGCCTCTAACCATTCACAACCCAATTTCTCTCCTTATCTGTAGTCTCCAATTCCACAGCTCCATTCAGATATACCTGCTTTATCACAAAGGGTCCTGACCATTTTGATTTCAACTTCCCAGGAAATAACTTCAACCGTGAATTAAATAATAACAACTGCTGTCCTAGAGTGAAAACTCTCTTTATTATCTTTTTATCATGATAAAATTCTACTTTTCTTTATAACTCCTTGATGAATCATATGCATGTAAACGCATCTCTTCAAGTTTTAACAACTAATTTCTTCAACTTGACAATTCGTTTGTGGATGATAGGGTGCAACCACTTTATGTTTCATCCCATAATGTCTAAGTACCTTAGCAAGCTGAGCATTACAAAAATGAGACCCCCCATCACTAATAAGTACCCTAGGGGTTCCAAACCGTGAGAAAATTTGCCTTTTCAAGAATTTAATCACCCTATTGGCATCATTCTTTGGACATGCTAGCGCTTCCACCCATTTACTCACATAATCAACAGCCACCAAAATATATTCATTATTAAATGATGGTGGAAAAGGCCCAACAAAATCAATACCCCAACAATCAAAAACTTCAACTTCCAAAATACCTTGTAACGGCATCTCATGCCTTCTTGAAATAGCTCCCGTCCTTTGACACTTATCACAATTCCTAGCATGATTATGCACGTCTTTGAATAAAGTAGGCCAATAAAATCCTGACTGAAGAATTTTTGCAGCTGTTCACTCCCCATTATAATGCCCTCCGTAAGGAGAATTATGACAATGCCAAAGGATTCCTTCTGCCTATTCCTTAGTTACAAATCTCCTTAAAAGATTATCTGCTCCAATCTTGAATAAATACGGATCATCCCATATAAATTGCTTAGCATCAGAATAAAACTTCTTTTTCTGTTGCCAATTTAATTCTTCAGGGATAACACCTGCAGCTTTAAAATTAGCCATTTCAGCAAACCATGGCCTTTGTTGAATATACAAAAGAGTTTCATCTGAAAAATACTCCCAGACTTCCTTCTCCTTGCTTGTTACTTCCGTGTTAACCAGTCGAGATAAGTGATCAGCTATCAAATTCTCACTTCCCTTCTTATCCTGAATTTCTATATCAAATTCTTGTAACAAAAGTACCCACCTAATTAACCGTGGCTTTGAATCTGGCTTTGTTAACAAGTACTTTATAGCTGCATGATCCGTATAAACTATAACTTTAAGATCTAAATTTCTCCAGTGCATAGACTATGGCCAAAAATTCTTTCTCTATGGTAGCATAATTTAACTGGGCTTCATTTAAGACTTTACTAGCATAGTAAATAGCATGATATACTTTTTCTCTTCTTTGACCCAGTACTGCACCTATAACATAGTCACTAGCATCACATATAAGTTCAAAACCTTTAGTCCAGTCTGGAGCTACAATTATTGGAGCAGAAATTAAGCATTTCTTCAGAACATCAAAAGCTTTCAAACATTCATCACTCATCTCAAATGGTGTATCCTTCACTAGCAAATTACTCAATGGCTTAGCAATCTTGAAAAATCTTTAATAAATCTTCGATAGAAACCAACATGGCGTAAGAAACTCCGGATTCCTTTCACATTTGATGGTGGTGGAAGCTTTTCAATGACCTCCACTTTAGCTTTGTCAACTTCAATTCCTTTAGCCGAAATTTTATGTCCCAACACAATTCCTTCAGTAACCATAAAATGACATTTTTCCCAATTTAACACAAGATTTGTTTGGACACACCTTCTAAGAACTGCATCTAAGTTGTTCAAGCATCTCTGAAAAGAATCTCCAAATACCGAGAAATCATCCATGAAGACTTCTATGCTTTTCTCCATAAATTCCGCAAAGATAGCTTGCATACACCTTTTAAATGTGGCAGGTGCATTACATAATCCAAATGGCATTTTTCTATAGGCAAATATACCAAAAGGACATGTGAAAGTTGGTTTCTCTTGATCTTCAGGATCTACCACAATTTGATTATATCCAGAATAACCATCAAGGAAGCAATAATATGCTTCTCCAGCTAATCTTTCTAGCATCTGGTCCATAAAGGGTAAAGGAAAATGATCTTTCCTGGTGGCTGTATTTAGCTTCCTGTAATTTATACACATCCGCCACCTAGTAACTGTTCGCGTAGGGATTAATTCATTTTTCTCATTATGAATTACTGTCATTCCTCCTTTCTTTGGCACCACTTGAACTGGACTCACCCATTTACTATCAGATATTGGGTATATAATTCCTGCCTCTAGTAACTTCAATACTTCCTTTCTCACAACTTCTTTCGTAACTAGATTTAATCTTCTTTGTGGTTGAGCCACTGGTTGATAATCACTCTCCATAAGAATCCTTTGCATACAATATGTCGGGCTTATTCCCTTAAGATCTATAATTGACCAACCTATAGCACCTTTATTTACTTTTAAGACTTCCACCAACTTTTCTTCTTCTTTTGGAGATAATAACTTACTAATAATGACTAACTTCTCTCCATCAGCTTCTAAAAACACATACTTCAAATGTGGTGGTAATTCTTTCAGTTCAAGCTTGCTTTCCTTTACTTTCTCCTTAGGATCAATTCGTTCAAAACTAGCCTCTTCTATTGGGATTTCTTTTGTTTCCTCCAATTCACGGACACATTCTTCAATCATTTTCTCTTCTTCTTCATGTAAATCTTCCTTCTCATTAATGAGCGACCTCTCTAGTATAAATGCATTTCGTATTCTCTTATCTTGCAACATACAAAGTTCTTCCACAATGTCTATTTGAAAGCATGACTTTTTATCTCTAGGATATGACATTGCCTGGAAAACATCAAAATTCACCTCTTCATCCTGTACTCTGACCTTCGGCTTCCCATTCTCCACATCAATTAAAATTCTAGCTGTCTTCATGAAGGGTCTTCCAAGAATCAAAGGTGCATCTCCATTTTCCTCCATCTCCATAACGATAAAATCCACCGGGAATAAAAATTTGTCTACTTTAACTATCACATCTTCAGCCACTCCATGTGGGTATTTAAGAGATGTATCAGCTAATTGAAGAGTCATAATTGTTGCATCAATTCTAATCCTCTAATCTTTCTGAACATGGAAAGAGGCATTAGATTTATGCTTGCTCCCAAGTCAATCAGAGCTTTTCTCACTTCTAACTCTCCAATAGTACATGGAATAGTGAAACTTCTTGGATCTTGCAGTTTAAGAGGTAATTTTCTTTGTATGACTGCACTACAATTTCCTTGCACTTCAATGGTTTCTTTCTCAACATACTTCCTCTTTTACATAAGCAATTCTTTTAGAAATTTGGCATATAAGGGCATTTGCTGAAGTGCCTCAGAAAATAGTATAGTTATTTCCAGCTTCCTAAAAATTTCCATGAAGCGCTCAAACTGCTTTTCCTTCTCTCTTCTTGAGTATGTTTTTGGATAAGGCAAAGGTTTAACATACTCTTGTTCTTTCAACTTTTCAACTTCTTCTTTCCTTTCATCACCCTCACTATTTTTCATATTTTTTTCTCTCTCTCTATTTTCCTCTTGCTCATTTTTTTCTTCAACACTTTCTTTTTCTACCTCTCTTTTTTCGACTCTCCTCTCCTCCAATACTCTCCCACTTCTAGTAATCATTTCACATGCCTCATTTTCCTCCCTTTTATCAACAGAATACGCTACTCGTCACAACTTTCTGAATCAATGCTTCTTTGTATTGGCATGGATTGAGGCTGTTCTGAATTTCTTGGAACTGTTATCATCTCTTGTGATAAGCCAGATAATTTCTGAATAATTATCTCCAATTGCTAAGTAATTATCCTGTTTTGTTCCATCATAGAACTATAATCCTGTGATTCTGAAATTTTCTACACAACCTCAGCATTCTCACTCTGCACCTCTTCATTATCTGCCATACTTTCAATCAACTCATAAGCCTCATCTTCGGTTTTCATTCTAATATCCCCTCCGGCTGCAGCATTTAATATCATCTTTGATTGCATCTGTAGTCCTCCAAGATATGTAAGAACTAAAGTTGTCTTATCAAATCCATGGACTGGAGTCTCCCTTAACAAGCTTTTAAACCTTCCTCATGCTTGCCCGAGAGTCTTTATCATGCCTTGCTTGAATGATGAAATTTCTAGTCTTCCCTGTGTAATTTTTGATTGTGGAAAATATTTCTTGATGAATGTTCTAGCCACAATCTCCCATGTAGTAAACGTTCCTTCAGGGAAGGAGTTGAGCCATGTCTTAGCATTGCCTCCCAATAAGAACGGGAACAAGCTAAGCCTCACCATATCATCTGATACACCTGCCATCTTCACTGTGTTGCATATTTCACTAAATGTTGTCAAATGGTCATAGGGATTCTCATTTGACAGGCCATGAAACTGTTTGCTCTACACCAGGTGTATAAGTGCTGGATTCATCACCATGTTGGTCGTTTGATCCGTAGGCATGACTATGCTGCTAAAATGGAAAGGGCCAACCGTATCTAAATGGTCTGGAAGGGTGCATCTTGGAGGAGTTCTTTCAGCCATCTCCTCTGTTCTTCTATCTGGTGAAAGTGATAGTAATCTGTCAGGTGAAGGAAATAAATCCCTAGATGGGCGTCTGACTCTCCTTCTCCCTCTTGCTTCCCTTAAGCCTTCAAGAAGAGGTTGCCTATTTTTCTTGCTTCTAGTATGTCTAGCCTCCTGTTGCATGCACAAGAAACACAAACCCTAGTAGCACTTTTTTATATTTTATAAAAAAAAAAAAAATAAAAATAAAAATAAAAAGATAAAAAGATATATACTATCAAGTCAAACTAAATCAGTCTACACTGCTAGATAAGTTAAACCACGAGTCCCCGACAACGGCGCCAAAAACTTGTTAAGTCCCTGGCAAGTGTACCAGATCGTTATCAAGTAATATAAATGGGTAAGTCCGAGTATCGTTTTCCCAAAGGACTCTTAGGCGTTAACTTTCATGTAACCTAATTGTGTAAGACTTGAAAAGAGAATAAAATTGGTGGTTATATGCAAAGAACAAAACTAAACATGCAATGCAATTGATTCAATTGGTTTTGAGAAACTATGAATGAATGGTGTTGTTGGGGTTTACAATTTCATCTTATCCACTCTCATATATATACTCTTCTTATTTACTTCACTTATTTATCTAATTGCCATGCATACTTTCTTATTTACCCTTAACCCAATCCCTTGGTGAAAAGAGCCTATTACTAATTACCGACTTGCTATCCCTAGCCTCCCCTAGTAACCAATAATGCAATGCGATATTAAGCAATTACAAATGACCGTCCTACCCCTATCCCTAGGCGATATTGGCATAATCAAGGAATTTCCCACCAGTTCATGACATTACCGTACGTCCCTATATCGATAAAGACAAACATCTTTTACTGAATGAGTTAAACAATAAAAGCATTGAGCACAGATGAGAACCCAACAATTGATAAATAAGTATATGACAAGCATATGAAATAAATAAGAATTTGAATATGAGAGTTTCAAAAGATTACATTGTTCCCCAACAACAAAGGGTTTAGTTCACCATAATCATGGTGAAACTAGATGAATTGAATGGAAAGAATGAAAGAAATAACCCTAAACTTGGTTGAATGGAGCCTAAGCATCCAAGGAACCTCCTCCAAGGTGTGTAGAATAGCTCTGGATGTTCTCTCTGCCAAAAGAATCCTCTTCTAATTCGCACTGGGGCTATATATAAGCCTAAAAAGATAATAGATAGATTACAGAAAGATTTAAAAAATCTAACTAAAAAAACAGAAAATCGCCCAGGCGCCTAATTTGACCGCTCAGCGGTCTGCCTCTTGCCGCTCTGACCGCTCAGTGGTCAGTTTTGCCGCTGAGCGGTTTCCCTCTAATCGCTCTAAGCGCTCAGCGGACCATTCAAGCGCTCAATGGCTTGCTTGACCCTTCTTTTGATCATTTTTCTCCTTCTTTCATTGGTCTAAGTTCACCTTATTTCACTTCCATCTTTATTTCATTTAAAAACCCTACAAAACAATGCAAAACAAGCATAATATCGCTAAAACCAACTTTTGACTCTCAGAAGACACAACTAAGTGTTTTACTTGATTTAAAGCTCATTGTAAGCCACAAAGGGTGTGTTTTACTATCAAATTTAAGCATGAAAATAACGGTTTTTAGACATTTAAAAGAAATTCTAGGCATTTAAAAGAGTGGCGAGGTCATTGAGAAAGGGATGAATGGTTTTGCTTTAGGAAGCCAGCTTCCATCAAAGCAGGAGTTATGTATTATTTTATTGTGAATTGGCTGTCATGTCTTTTGAAAGCTGGAGAAAGGGAAATAGCATACGACCCAACAGTAGAAGTGGAATCGTCCAACAGCCTTGAAGGAAGTGCAACACGTCTAGCTGCAAGAAGGTCCCGACCCAAATGAATGAAGGTAGCAGTTGCCCACATTGAAGGAGACGTCCAAGAACAGTCCAGCCTGCAGCACGAGAATTTGAGCAAGCTTTGCACGTCCATATTGCTGCATCCAATAGGCACATGCTGGATAAAAAAGCAGCAGCCCATGAGCACCACGGTTCAGTAGCTTTGAAGGCTAGACGGTGCTGGAAAAGTGAATAGGGCACGCTACAATTGGAGGAGCAAGTTGGTAGCAACCACCATATATAAGGAATTGAACATTAAACTAAAGGGCATCTATCGAGAGGAAAGGATAATTTTTCAAATTTCTATATGGTGGGTTACGGCTAGCACTTTAGCACATTTAATTTAATTTTGTTCTTCTATTTTCTGTGTTGGAAGCACGCTGATTTCCTTTTTATTTGGTTTGTGTTCTTTTTATTTAAGCTAGGGTTCAACTGTTGTTACGTTCATTTAGATATTTTATAAATTAGCATTTTACTTTGCTTGTGCACTTGCATGATTTATCTTGGGAGATGTGGCGTTAATTTCCTTTTAAAATGTAGCACATTGTTTTCATTTTCTGAAGAAGCTTACGGCCAACACTTTGGCATTGGATTAATTTGTTGATTCCAGCACACGGTCACGGGTTGCATCCACATCTTTTCTTGTCTTTTAGGTAGTTAGCAACGTTGATTCAAGTGCTTGGTGCAGCGGTTATTTTTACTTTTTGGCTTTAGGAGAAAAGAATAATTTTATTTGGTGAAGCACATAGCTCACTCATTTTATTTTAATTAACTGTTATGCATTTTTTTTAGTGTCATTTCTGCTGCAATGTGTATTTCCTGTTTTAGCTTAACTATACATTTGCATAGAATTAAAAGTGTTTCTATATTTTTTGTTGCATTTTAATTAGTTCACATATTTTTTTTAGAATGTTCGGTTTATGGTTTCCATTCACTATGTTGTCTATTCTGTTTGGCTTCTTTATGTTCCTGTATTTAGACTTTTCTCACTTGACCGTCTGATCTCAATGTAGAACCGTTCGGTCATCTGTAGGACTGCTCCGTCTTCCTGCCTGTTCATTTACTTAAATGTTTCAATTATGTTTGGTCGTATTTAATTTCCTTTTTAAATTTAGTTTAATTCTTCTTGCAAAAACACTTTCAAAGCCCCCTACTACGTGTTAGACCTAAGACTCGAACTACATTTGGTCCTTGAGAGACGACCTAGGAGTCACTTCCTAGTCTATACTGCATTCTTTACGCACATTAGAGTTGTATGAGGTGTGATTGTTAACGGATTGGCAAGCGTACCAAATCGTATCAAGTAATAATAAATGGTAAGTCCAAGTATCGTTTTCCCAAGAGACTCGA
>NW_014543128.1:0-1333 GCF_000741045.1 Vigna radiata var. radiata | reverse complement strand
CATGCAAATTAGTCAGTCAAACATCTTCAGAAAAGTATTTAGGCCAAGCATACACACTGAAATTAAAATTCAACCTATTCTAGGAATTTAAAAAAAAAAATAAAAATGCAAAAGTGAAAGAGAGAAAACTAGGTTGCCTCCTAGTAGCGCTTGTTTAACGTCACGAGCGTGACCCAAACCTGTTTAGCACTTGTCAGTAAGTGCAATTCCTTCCAACACCCATCAGTAGGTGTGCCTTCCTAGAATCCTTCAGTGGATTTAAAAATTTTTAGCATCCGCTACCCAAAAATTGTTCCAAAAATTCAAAATTTACAAGTTCTAAAGAAAGTAAGAATGAAAATCACGGAAAATGAAAATTGTTCTTAAAAATACAAAAAGTGACATCCAGCAAATCAACTCTTTTTCTTTACTTTGGGATCCTCATCGTTCCACCGACTCAATTGTCTTCTGCCCATTCTCTTGACTGCTGTGGAATATGGTCTTCTAATCTCCACCATTCCTTCATCTTTTAGCTTGCTGTTGACAATCCACTTCCTGTTTTTAAATCACACTAAAAAGCCCCGCAGGAATGGCGTATCCTCTAAAGGGGTTGATTCCTTCTTGCACACCTTCCTTTTCTCATAAATCTGCAAGACATTACAGTTGTTATGAAAATTAATACCTGTGGATTTTTCTTCCTTTGCAACTTCACTTTTGGCCCTTTTATATTTGACTCTCCTGACTGCCCTCTGTACGGTTTCTTTAGAGCCATAAATCAGCACTTGGTCATGATCCCTTAACTTTATTCCTCCATCTTGGATACGTATAACCATCTTGGAAGTCCGCATGAACGGTCTTCCTAAGATTAATGGATTTTTTCCTTCATTGGTCATATCCACAACTATAAAGTCAACCAAAAATTCCAACTCCTTAATCCGGACAATTGCATTTTCCACCATTCCAACTGGTTTCTTCCTAGACCCATCTGCCACTGTCAAGATCACTTTGGTAGGCTTTAATTCTATCCCTCTAATCTTCTTAAAATCTGAGAGGCATCAGATTAATGCTTGATCCTGAGTCAATCATAGCTTCCCCTAAATTTACATCATTTATGACGCAAGGAAGAGTCAAATCCCCTTAATCCTCCATTTTCTGCGGATGGTTCTTCTTCCTGGGTTTAACCAACTGCTCCTGATTTTCTTCATAACCCAGATCAATTAGCTTTCCCAGATAGTATTTGATCCTCTCATCATACTCAGAAGTTTGTGAAGATGTTCTAGGATTAATGGGTACCTTATCGAGAATATTACAGAGTGATTTTTTAATACCTTCCTTCACTTTTTCTCTTTCTACT
>NW_014543127.1:0-2766 GCF_000741045.1 Vigna radiata var. radiata | reverse complement strand
TAAAGCTGCTCACATTATCGAGGCATCCGTACATCTCCACGTCGTCTGCGAGGTGTAAGAGACTATGTATATTGAAGGACATTTTGTGATCCCCATAAATTACCTTATAACCCTTCACAAATTGACTGAGGTGTCTGCGCATTGTAGGCACATGGGTCTTGCATAGTGAAGGACTCAAAGCAATTCGCATGGCAGAGGAAAGAAGCATGAAATTGTTGTATATATAATCAGGTAGCGTGTTTTTAAGGACAACGGGGCCTGAATATAAAAGAAATTGCCTCGACATTGTGGCCTTCCAATTATCTTTCAACTCTGAGGGCGCGTTATTGAAAGGCGTACCTTTTCCGGCTATATTTTCTAGAGCACAATTGATAATACCCTCAGCACTAGGAGAAATTCCTAATGCATCACGGGTCTTCGGCGTAATCCAAGATGAAACCATTGTTCTAACGACTCCTAAAAGTACCGCGTGCATATAATCGATCGGAAACTGAGAGACCAATTTGACGCCTGGAATATCCGCAAGGGGTGTCCTCTGCATAAAATGGCGAAGTTTAGGATCCCGCTTGGCTAAATCAGCTTCTCTGACGGCGGGGCTTGCAGCTTCTTCATTTGTCCGCGGTTCTTGTGGGTCCGTCTCCAAGAAACAGATTACATCTCTTTTCTTTTTCTTCTTTGGCTCATTTTCTTGGCCTTGCTGCCCCTTTGCCTTCTGGTTGGGTCGTGTAGAGGGACGAGGCTGAATCCGTGCTTTTGATGTCCTTCCTCTAAGAAGCTTTAAGCCATCCTGTTCAGATTCATCAGAAGGGGGAGTAACTGGCGTTCCGACGATTTTGCAGCGTGGGCAGCTCCTATACCCGGAGTGGGACTTAATGCCTTGCATTAAGGCTCTACCAGGTGCGTCTGCCATGAAAACTTTTATTTTTACCTCAAAATGGTCATCACCTACCTGTATTCCGTTCGTCACTAGGTCCTTCAATTCCGCCGTTAAATCCGCTAAGAAAGCATTTGCGGACACTGGATTTTTCTTTCCTTCGTAAACACCAACCGGAAACACATACATATATTTGGTATCGTTATATATATCGACGCCGCACAAAATGGGCCAAATATGCCTTTTTCCGATTGGCAAACCATCGCAAGAAATATATATGCGTATGCATTTTACATTTTCTAGGTCTTTGGTGTTTTTCAACGTCTCTTGAATGTATAATTTCAACCCCTCTCTTAGGCTCAGGTGGGTATATTTCCCTGAGTCTACAAGTCTGAAATTCACCTTCTTGTGACTGGTTCCTAAGAATGTGCGGGAATCCTTAGGGACCATCCCAAGGTAATTTCTATCAGAACGAAGCACATTCAGGATTTCCCCCACATCTTTGTGCTTCATACGTTTTTTTAAACACATATGTTTCAACCTGCCCACTACGGCCTTGCTCTCCTGGACCCGAGTTAAGTTTGAAAAACTTGCATCCTCTTCCTGAGGCCTGATACAAATTTCTATTAAAGGATGGTCAAAAGAGGAGATGTTCAAGTTCGCTTTCGTTTTAGTTTCCTGTTCTGAGAGGGGGGGATCATGGTCAGAAAAAGGGTTGGTTTCTTCCTCGGTGAATAATTGGTTAGATGAAGTTTGTTGGCTAACTGATGAAGCAGGGGGAGGAGAAGTCATGGTGCAATCTGGTGTGGAGGGAGCATTTGGATTAAATTCAAAGTCAAAAGGTACATTACTATTGAAGACTGGATGCGCAAATATATCATTATTTTCTGGTCGAGAGGAAATTTGAGAAGAGATTGCGGTTGAGAGAGAGGTTGACGAAGTAGCGGGGCGATTGAAGACCTGATGTGTAAAAAATGTCCTTGCATATTTCGGGTTCATGTCTTTGAAGCTCTTGCATGGCCTTCCTCGTTTTCGAGTTGTTTCTGTAGTTTTCGGCTGAAAAAAGGCATAATGGTATTAGAAAACATGTTAAAGAGCTCATATATTTAAAACCTAAGATTAATGCTAGACCGCCACTTGGCCCAACCTCCGGAGGACGTTTCACGCTCTCTTTAGGCCCGCTTTGACAAAAGAACGACCGAAAAAAATGAAAAGATTTTCATACCCGACTCTCTTTTGTCCGACCTTCCTACGGCCAAGAGCGATTGAACCAATAAGAATCGAATTAAAAAAAAATCGACTTTTATTTTAAACTTAACGCCAAGACTGAAACAAAACGGAACGAACGGAACGGAGCGTTTCGTCCTTCTGGATAGTCTGTCGCAAAGGAAGATATATTCAATTCCCTTACCTCCTCCTACTAATTAGACAAAGATTTAATATTTCCCGCTTAGTTCAATTTTCCGCTTAAATTGAAATTCCCGCCATATTTTCATTCGCGAAAATTTCAAATTTGGCCCCCTTTCTAAGCTCCCTGGTCTAATGTTATACATATATAAAACCTGGGTCCTATTTCCAAAATACATACAAAATTATTACAGCGAGCTATATCTAGAGACTATCACCTGTCAATAACCGCAAAATCATGGAAATCGACCCAGTAGAAAGCTCAAACGAACTATGAGAAAAAATAATAATTTAATTTCTTTATATGGGAGAATTTGCAATTTTACCACATCGCTCTGGATAAAAAACACATTGGAACTAGAGTCCAGATTTTTGAAAACATTGAGAAGGAAAATGACTCTTGATTCAATCAGATTTAAGCTTAAATCAAAAGGAAATCCGCTCAAATTAAGAGGCTTGGTTCTTGATGTAAGCTTAAATCTGAT
>NW_014543126.1:522877-545183 GCF_000741045.1 Vigna radiata var. radiata | reverse complement strand
TGATCACTAACTTGTTGAAATTTTTTTGGACCGTTCCTTAAAACCTCTATTTCAACAAAAAAAATTTCCAGGAACCCTTGTTTTAAGTATTTGTGGTGTATAAAAATTATTTGAAAAATCAATTATAACACATCTTTAAATAAATATAACATTTATTTCGGGATGACAATTTGTCAATATTATTATATATATTTTGGGTAGAAATTTTTTTTGGATCATTGACATGAGAATTTTTCCTTTGCATTAAGAATACAAGATGAATTTTAAATTTTACCATGCAAATAATAAAGAAATAGAAGATATTTTAAAAATTAATTGCATAACAAAATGTAAAATAATTTAAAATATAAAATATTTACAATATCTCAATTTTATTTTTCTAACTGTAAAATAATAACTAATTTCTAAAACTGAAAGATATTTAAAAAAAAAATTATTTCTTAAAACTAATTTAAATAAAAAATGAGTCAAAATATTCCTCTTATTTATAAGTTAAATCAAGTTAAGAATAAGTTAAATCAAGTTAAGAGTGCATTCTTTACTCTTTACTATTGCATTTTGCAAAATAGTCAATGAACAATCAAAGGTGAATAAATTAAAAATAGTTGTCAAATAACTTTACATGATTTTTTTCTTTCGAAGATAGAATTACGAAATTATTCATTTTAGAAAAGTTTTTTCTTTCTAAAATTATTGATTTGAGAATTTCCTCTTTACATTAAGAACACTATTACGAATTTTAAATTTTACAAAATAAAAAATAAAGAAATAGAGGATATTTTAAAAATTATTTCCATAATAACATTAATTTTCGTTTTAGAAAAAAACCAATGAAAACCACTAAAGATCAAATTCAATGATGAATGATTAATAAAATTAGCATAATTAAGTTTTGTATTAAAANATTGTAGTATTTCTATTAATTATACTAAAAATATGTGTACGGAATAAATAATGCAAATGTTCAGCTTTGAGAGTTATGTATGGTGATTTGGTTCTTTTGGTTGTTTAAGTAATATACATAAATGTTTCTAAATATATTATCATTTGATTTATATGTAGGTCAAATATTGTTATTTTCGTCACAGTAAAATATTAATTTAATTTAACTTAATTTAATGTGAGACAAATAAATATTGTATAAAGAAAATTCATGAATTTATTGTTAAATATTGTAATNAATAATTTAAATTATAGTAAAAATAAATTTTAGTTATTGATAATTTATTTTAACATTAATGAAATCAAATTTACAAATAAATATAAAATATGAAAGATTTTGTAAACAAATAAAGAAGTGAAAAATATTTAAAAACAATTTTTCATTATTTAAAGACCAAGCGAATATCTATTGATTTTTATATTTTTTTATCATTAAATTTTTTTCTAAATAATATGGTCACTAAATAGGATTTTATATAATATATATAGCCATTAAATTGGTTTCTACTTAAAATGATGACTAAATTAATTTTTATATATTTGGTTGCTAAATTNGTTTTAAAATAATTGGTTTTATATATTTAGTTACTAAATTAATTTATAAATTAGAAACTTATCATTAGTTTTCAATAATTTAGCTAAGATTAGCTATCACTGTGTTAACTACTTACTACTTTGAATTGGTATTAATTGAATTAGTGACTAATTTTATTATTTTATTGACCAATAATTTAGTTTCTAAAACTATATTTTCTTACAATGGAAAATAGACATCGGAAAAGGGAGGATAGCTAGGGTTTTTAGAAGGAAGATGGTAACGTGTATTTCTTGGACTGGAATAATGCTTGATGACCTCGTAATATAAATTCTGTTATGGCTTCCTACGAAAAGTCTCATGCAATTTAGGTGCATTTCTAAGACATAAATTCTCTTATTTTTAACCCCTACTTTGTGAAATTGCACTTTGAAAAGTCATTCAAAAATACACAGATGCTCTTAATATGGAGATGCAGAAGTGAAAAGTCATCGTTCTTAGTTTCATTTTGCTCTATATCTTGTTTAATCCAAAACCCTCCACCGTATTTTCATAATAATAGTCGCTGGTACTATATAATTTAGATAATGATTTAGTATGTACCTGTAATGGTTTGCTTTGCATGCATTTCCATTTCAATAATTCTGGGTATGAAAAGCACCGGTTCTTCTTTGAGAACCCTGCCACCAGGACTGCTTATAGATATTCGCCAAGCTTGCCTTTCAATTGCTGCATTTTCCTAGAAAGTGATTATAAAATGAATTATGGGTTTAGGTATGATGATTGGAGGCACATATACAAGGTGGTGGCAATGATTTTGGATAGTCGTACACAGCAATCGAGTGTGTGGGTTCACGACATGGGTGACGAATGTTAGAGACATACTATAATAAAACGTTCTGGCTTTTGACACTTTTCACAGTAATGGATACTTTCTGAATGACATTTCTTTCGAAGAATCGGAAATTGTGAAGTTATAAATATTTTTGTATGATCTTAAGAATGATACTTACATATATTTGTCGGTGCTTGAAGTCGTCCCTAAACGTTCTACTTTAACTTCTCTGGGAGTTTTGAATGGTTGNCTTTATGTTTCTTTCAATGATAGGCAGAGATACTTTGTTGTTTTGGTATTGAAGGACGTTGGAGATGAAACATCTTGGATTCAGTTGCTGAGTATAAGTTTAGAAAGTCTCTCGATCTCTAGTTTAAGGATGTCGGTGTTTTTTACACTGTCTGGTGATATGTTGTTGCTCATTCGTATGTGCAATTGTATTATCNTTAATTTGAAGGATAATAAAGTAGAACTTTAGTTTTCGAATTAATAATTTTAGTTTTCTTTTATCTTAGATTATAATCTCTTAAACTCGGTATCAAATTTAAATAAAACAACACAACAAATAAATAAATATATTAAATTTAAAATTAATGTGTTTGCAAATTAATAAAAAATAATTAGTGTTCCGGTTCTCCTGTCGTGGAACTCCTCCTACACAATTTACTTCAACCGTCCGGTCGAGTACCCAAGTTTCCTCGATCACCTGCTGGCCTCCTGTCTCATGTCAGTCAATCACGTCCGGTCTGGTACCTGCTAATGGCACTCCGATGCTTAAGTCAGCAAATGAGTAATGGGTAGAGATAGAGAGAGAAAGTAAATATGGAGAGTAAATAGGTCGCAGCGGTGGCGGTGGCGTGGGTGATGGCAGCAACGGTGAAGGTAGTCGTTATAAGGGTTCTACTTCTACCGGTTCTTCTTTCGAATTGATTTACTAAATTTGATTGCAAGTTTTTTAAAACAATTTCTTTTTTCTTATTTGAAATAAAAATTTTCTTTTTTTATTTGAAATAAAAATTGTTACAGTGATTTAATATTGGAAAATGTTTCGAGTCAACACAAACATTACTTTTAATATAATTAAAATCCCAAATCGTATTTCACGCTATTCTCCTATTTTAATATAATTAATTATGGGAAAAGAAATCGATCTCATAATTGGAACACAAAATTGATATTCTGATAAAAAGGATCAATACTTACAAGATAGTTATACATATTCAACAAACTCAATAGTTACAAAGGATCAAATGAAGGTAACTTTGAACAATATCAAGAGATGCACCTAAACCAACACAACTCAGTAGCAAATCAATTCAATATCCACTATTTCACTCTTCACAAGCTCAACAGATATATGAACAAGTCCAAACTTTGATCCCTTCATAGAGGGCTCATGATCGGCAAGAACGAAGACAAGCATGATCGTATTCTGATCGAACAAACTCTCGTAATCGTTGCAACTTCAATCTTCTGCGCCACTATTGCTAGGACCATGCAAGCGGATAAGCAAGAACAGAAAGAACACTATATATTGCTCCCTCCCACCATTGATAAGCAACTATAGCATTAATCGCATCCACAAATGTATTGAATTCACTCTCATAACTGCCATGTCAAGTGTTGGAAGATCTCAATATCAATATCATAAACAAAAAACAGTTTACAAATAAAGAAGTTGAAATCCTCAAATTTAACCATGGGATCTATAATGATCAAACAGAAAATGTTTGCTTACACAACATCCATTATTTGCTCTGACGCCGTATGTGGTAGATGCCAGGGTTCAGTGAAAGTATTAGGCCCCATAAAGTACATTCTGTGAACATGACTCTGGGACTCCTCAACTCTATTTGTCTCCAACACCTATTGATAGGTGTCGTGACCCATACAAATTTGATTGCATATTAAGAATGCAGTATAGACTAGGAAGTGACTCCTAGGTCGTCTCTTAAGGACCAAATGTGGTTCGAGAATTAGGACAGACACGAAGGGGGGGGGGTTGAAAAGGTTTCACCATGCATGAAAATGAAATTAAAACAGTAAAAATGAAACTGCTACAGTAATCACGAAAATTCACGCTGGAACTGGACAACTCTGACCTTTGCTCAATGTTTTACCCATAACTTTTTCTACAGAGCTCTAAATGAGATGAGGTTTTTTTTCCTGGAAAGTAGACTCAATTATCTTTCATGTGATATATAAAACGTAACATTTGGACCTCTGGTGTGGTTGCAGTAATTTTTTTAAAATCGAGTCCAGAGAGTGAAAATGCTAAACCAAATACTAGACTAAACAAATATCTAAACACAATTAAATTAAATTAAATGCAAAACTAAATTAAAGAAATTAAAAACAACTAATCCTACAATGCAAACTAATTTAAAGCTAAGGAAAATAAGCAACATATTTTTTTTACCAACTCATGTGACCTCATTTACCTCTACCAAATAAATTGAAAATGGCCTAAAAGTGGGGCTCTTGGTCGTGAGATTGCTGCAGCCAATTTAATGCTTTGACCGTGTGCGTGATTCAGTGCTTGCAGCCCTCTCCAAATTAAATCACCCCTATGCATCACGTGACAATTTCTTCACTCTAGAAAAATGATTGTACCGAGCAGCTAAAGGAAAATAATGGAATCAACATTTTTTCTTTTTTAACAATAACATCACAATGTGCACAAGCAAAGTAAATTGACCACACATCATCATGAGTCAGCGCTTCATTCTAAAACTAAAGGTATGCCTTCTCTCCCAGACATTTCTCCTCTAGCAGCCATCCCATCACCACCTAATCTATTTCTATTTCTAAGAAAGCAAGAGAAAAGCTAGCATGCCCCTACAGCACCTACTCATATCTAATTTCTTCTTCATTACCAATTAAATAAAAGAAATGAAGGCTATCCTACGGCTTCCAAGCGTATGAAGCAAAATGAAAAGGAAAAGAAAACGCTTTCTTCATTTCAACCCATCAAAACCCGTGAGCGACATTCCATTTCATGCTCCCAAAAAGAAAACGTTCACCAACAATGAAAAGTGAAGAGTGTCAAAAATAAAAAAAAGTGGTGGCTGGACTATATCTAATATATGAAAAGAAGATTAAATTGCAAGCAGTATAATAAAGACAATCAAAAGAAGAAAATGTGCTTCTCCTATTCAACCATAATCCTTCACGGACAACATTGCTTCAAGGAAAAAAATGCTATTCATCCCGTTCCAGCAAAAACTATCAGCATCCATGTGTCGGCTGCCACTCTCTCCCTAGGATCATGTGTCCTAAAATGAGGTGGGGTCCACCCTAAAAGTAAACCCTAGGTGGTGTCATGTGTCCTACAAAATTGAGCCCAACAACATAATTTTTAACAATGGCTCAATGTGGAAAAGTTTGTCTAAAAAGTTTAAACAAATAAAATTACAATACAACTAAAATTAAAATGTCTAATTTGAGAGTCTTGAATTTATTTGGTTTCCTCCAAATGTCCCAAATTGTGTTTCCAAAATTTTTCCTGAAAATAATAATGCAAATAATTAGCTCAAAAAATTCAAATTAATTAAAATTAGAATTTCCGATCAAATTAAGCATAATTAGGAAAAACGGAAAAATACCGGACAATTAAGCACAATTCCCTGATTAATTCTAGCACAATAAACTAAGTGAAATCACTAAAATATCGACTCATCACCTATGCAAAACATTGTTGTCATCATGCCAATAATAAAAAATCTTGAAAATAAAATCACCAACATCTTCACCAACTTCATTCGAGATGCATTTTGGTCAAATTTAGAAACAGTTGGTGAAGGGCTAACACTAACTTCTGTAGTTGATGATGAAAGCTTTTGCCTTTTGAATGCTTCTCTATTAGGATTTTCTTTGCATCTCATCAAATGATTCCTCATCCCGCTTGTTCCACCCGAATATTTAATCAAATCACCACAATAATTACATTTAGCCTTCTTCTCAGTATAAGGTTCTAGTTTAGTAAAATGTCCCTAAACATCTGATCGACCTTTACTATTCTCAGTTGACGATGAATCGATACAAGGAGGTAAATGATCCATTCCAGAAGTAAATCGATACAAAGAGGTATACAAGTTTCCAAAAGCATGGAAACAACAAATTTAGTAAATCACTCATGCTATGATAGTTTAGTAAATCACTCATGCAAGTTTCTGGTCTACACCAGAGACCAGAAAAAATCTTTATATTCAAAGGAACTAAATGAGAAGAAACTCATGATATATACAGCAGCCAAATAAGAAAGGAATATTGCACGACTATTTATAGTTTTCCCTTGGTAAAGAAAAGTGTTTAACAAGAACACTAATTTTAAAGAAAAAACTTGAAAACAAATTGGAAAATCACAAATGATTTTAGAGTTTAAAATATATATATATATATATATATATATATATATATATATATATATATATATATATATATATAAAAGGAAGGAGTACTTTTTAGATAATGTAATTCACAATATAGAGAATTATGTGCTGTGACGAGACCCTTTAATGGTTTATGATGAAATGACAACAGTACCAATAACTAATAGACAAGTTATAAAAATTCTAGATATATCTCACACTAATACAACAATATTAGACCCCACTTTAATTAGAGTGTTTTAGAAATTCTAATTCTCATTCCCAAATTTCAAGGCACAAAATGATAAAGAAAGAATTTGTTGCTTTAAAAGTAACAGCAATGGAATCAGTCAAGAAAAAGTGAATGATAATCACAATGGATAAAACTTCATCTATATATGTTGTGCTGAAATTCAACTATTCATTAATAAACAGGGCAACCTGCAGGATTGATTCTAAACCACTTGGTCATGGATGCACTGATATCTTGTTCATAATTATGCATAGAATTTAGGCTTAATTTAGTAATTTAGTCTAGGTTTATCATTCGTTTTGATCTCTTAATCTTTTTTCCTCAATTAAGTTCTTATATTAAAAAAAATTTAATTAAGTCTCTATTTTTATAAGAAAAACTTAACAAACATATGACATTAACTATGTTTGAAAGTGTTATGTATCAAAGTCCAAATCTTTTTTATAAAAATAGGAATTCAATTAAATAAAAGATAAATATAAAAACTAAAACGAATAAAAGCTTAGGTATATAAACCAAATTACTAAGTCTAAAATTTAAGATGTGAGGTGGACTATGTGAATGGTTTTGATCTATTGTCACTGTCCTTATGTTCAGAGCAACACTCATAAAGTTGGACTCATTAAATATCAAGGTAAGAGAGTTTGACCTTAATATCAGTATTTTACATCCTTTCATGTGAAGCATTTGATCAAAAGAAGAGAAAAAATTACAATGTAACTCTTAAGTCTGTTTAAAGAAGATCAAAAGCTCTGCATATATTTCAACCCCATGTGAAAACTCAAGTTATCTTTATTGTTTCTATTTTCTCAATATAAATGAAAGAATTTGAGTTGTCTTAAAAACACACGATTTTAGCTCAATGCCTTTCTCTTTCTTATAGTTTAGTAGTTACTATTTAATGATTTCAATGCTTTTAATACAACCCTGAATGTTATAACTGCTTACTTCCAATCAGCATCGAAACCTCTTCCCCTCCATAATCTACGTGAGACCTTTGTAACATTTAATTTGTGCAAACGTGTTGTACATATGTGCAGTTAGTGTGATCTGTTTTTTTGTGGAGTTTTCAGTTATGCTTTTCCCTTTAATGCATTAATTACTTTAATGTAGTGGCTTTCACATTAGGATAAAGTATGCCTGTCTATCTTGCTCAAAGTGTACAAAATTACTCTGAATTCCTATGAAATCCACCCTTTTAAAATCACAAAGACGCTTATGTGGTTTCTATCTTTTTCAAATTTAAATAAACATTTTAATTAGTATCAAATTCATCAGACAAAATTAATAAATGAATGCCTTATAGATAGACATTCCGCAGAAAGATATCATGAGCCCTTGCAGACAAACTTAATTTACGGAAACTGATAAAATAGCACATTTCTACCAAAGACCAATACTACAAACCAATAAGGGTTCTACAATGGACCCAAAAACAATAATATACATAGATTATGCAACTTCTATTACTAAAGCATAAAGACATAGAAACTAGTTTTCTGATGGGTAATAATAGTTTTACAAGAAACAAATATGGATTAGAAGAAATTACCTTCCCACCAAATAATTATCAGTTGGCAAAATAATCAGTGATGCTCCAGCAAACTAGACACGAACACGGAGTATCTGCTCCTCAAAACTAAACACGTCACAGAGCAAGATAAACTAAAACCTACATAGTAATGGCAAGCGATGAAGGAACCTGTTTATGTCCTCAACGATGGGTATCGGACCGTGATTCCTCTTGTAAAAGAAATCGGGAGGGGTGACGTAGGAGGCAACCAAGGCAGAACGCGGTGGCTCCGTATTGAATGGCGTCTGAAACGGAAAAAGGAAAAACGTGGCGGCTATTTGTGAGTAGCGTTTGGGAAAATTGGGGAATACAGAGAGAGAAAGGGATAGTAAATTGACTTGCCTTGGCGTTGATAAGAAGAGAAGGGTGACGCGGAGGCTCTGGGAGCAATCAGAGGGTGCTGTGAGACGGGAGAACGAAGACTCGAACCCTAATCTGATATGGGAGAAAGAGAAAAGAGGAAGTGATGCACGAGAATAAGGGCTTAATCACGAGGTTAGATTCCTAAATAGATAGAACGGTTCACTGTTATGGTTCTTTAGGAAGACACAGTCTCGAACAGAACTAGAGGAGAGGAGTAGGGAATCCACTAAGAAGAAAGAATTCCGAACACAAGAGAATTGAGGTGAGAGATTAGGAAAATTCTGATTGTATTCACTTATGCCCTATTTTACAGTATGTAATGGTTTATATAGCAGAAAACTAGATTACAGAGACAAATCTATATCCATAAATGTTCGGTGGTCTTTAACCACAAACCACACCGACCGTTTGGGACCCACCGACTGTTTGGTAGTATTTATCCGCAATCCATTTGGTGGATATCCTATATCAATCCCCTCCTCGTGAAAAAGTCCTTGTCCTCAAGGACTGAAGTTGGGAAACTTCCGTTTCAAATCGTAGTAAAATTCCCAAGTCGCATCTTCTGACAGCTGGTGCTTCCATTTAACTAGAACCTTTGTCACCGCCTTGTTGCCTCTCTTTATAGTTGTCCTATCTATGATGGCTTCCGGTTCTCTAGTGACAGCTTCGTCCTCTGTAGTAGGACAGTTCGTTGAAGTGTGTGCATTTCCCACCGACTTCTTTAACTGTGAAACATGAAAAACATTATGTATTAGGGAATTGACTGGTAACTTTACCTTATAAGCTACTGCACCAATTTTCTCAAGAATAGGATAAGGCCCATAGTATTTAGGAGCTAGTTTGGCATTGCTTCTAAATGCTACAGAGATCTGTTTGTAAGGGTGTAGTTTGACATAGACCAAGTTTCGAATTTGAAATTCTCTTTGAGATCTGTGTTTATCCGCCAACTGCTTCATCCTTTCTTGTGCTCTTCTCATATGGAATTTGGCTAGTTTAAGGATCTCTTCTCGTTTTTGTAAGCTTCTGTCAACCAATTCCACCCTAGATTCCCCTGGTAGATATGGTAAATGATTAGGAGGAGTTTGACCATAGACGATTTCATAAGGACTTGCTTTTATAGAGTTGTGGTACGTTGTGTTATACCACCATTCAGCCAATGGAAGCCATTTGGACCACTGTCTAGGTTCATCACAGCACATGCATCTCAGATACGTTTCCAAGCACCGGTTGACCACTTCCGTTTGACCATCTGTCTGAGGGTGGTAGGCAGTCAAAAGTTGTGTTTGAACCCCTTGGACTGCCATAAATTCTCTCCAAAATTGACTTATAAAAATGGGGTCCCTATCACTTGTGATGGTAGCGGGAAATCCATGTAGTTTGAAGACATTATCTAAGAAACATTGTGCCACCGTTGCAGCTGTGTAAGGATGTTGTAAAGCCATGAAATGGGCAGCTTTGCTTAATCTGTCTACCACCACAAAAATCACTTCTTTGCCAAAAGAGTTAGGCAGCCCTTCTATGAAATCCATAGTAATATGTTGCTAGACATGGTCGGGGACCGGTAATGGTTGCAACAATCCAAGTGAGGCTGCCGTATCATATTTGTTCCTTTGGCAAACTTGACATAATTGCACAAATCTCTTGATGTCCTTTGTCATACCCTTCTAATATACTACATATTTTGCCCTATAAAGTGTAGAATCTATTCCTGAATGCCCTCCACAAGTACTGGCATGGAACCATTCCATAAGTTGTTGTCTTAATTTTTGATCCTTTCCCACAACCAATTTCCCTTTCCTTCTCAACTCTTCCTTCTGCCATGAAAATTGTTTATGGGTGTTGTTGTTCACTTGTAACTCGGTGATGATTCTTTTCAAATCAATATCTGTTTGCCAAGTGTCTTTTATAGATTTTAGTAATTCAAAGGTAGGTTGATGGATAAAGAGAGTAGCACATTCGATTCTAGATAAAGCATCCGCCGCTATATTCTCATGTCCTTGCTTGTAATCAATGTTGAAATCAAATTCCATTAACTTGACAAGCCATTTTTGCTGAAAAGCGGTGGTGAGCCTTTGATCTAAGATGTACTTAAGGCTTTGATGATCTGTTCGAATAGTGAACCTTTTAGGAAGCAAGTAGTGCCGCCACTTCTGTACGACAAACACAACTCCTAACAGTTCCTTTTCATACGTCGACAAGGCTATTTGTTGAGAGTTAAAGCTCATACTAATGTAGGCTATAGGGTGTTGGTCTTGCATTAATACAGCTCCCACTCCCTGCCCAGACGCATCAACTTCTAAAATAAATTCTTTGGAGAAATTTGGCAAAGCCAAGACAGGAGTGTTACTTAGCTGGGTTTTCAATTTGTGAAAAGCATCCTTAGCCTCTTTCGACCATTTAAATCCCTCTTTCTTGAGCATATCATGTAAGGGTCTAGCTATAGTGCTATAATTGTAGACAAATCTTCTATAATAGCCCGCCAAACCCAAGAATCCTCTTAGCTGCTTCACAGATTGTGGTAATGGCCATTGTTGTACAACAGCTATCTTTGCTGGATCCGTAGCCACCCCCTCTGCAGAAATGAAGTGTCCCAAATATTCTACTCTTGTCACTCCAAAGTAACACTTGGATTTCTTAGCAAATAGGGAATGGGTCCTTAATGTTGATAGAACTTTATGTAAATGAACCAAATGATTTTCCATGGATGTGCTGTAAACTAAAATATCATCAAAAAATATGAGCACAAACTTTCTTAAGGATTCTTGGAATATTCCATTCATGAGTCCTTGAAAAGTAGCAGGCGCATTGGTTAGTCCAAAGGGCATCACTAAATATTCATAGTGTCCTGAGTGTGTTTTGAAGGTTGTTTTGTGTATATCTTCCTCCACCATTCGGACTTGATTATACCCAGAACGTAAATCTAGCTTCGAAAAGAATTTTGAGCCATGTAATTCATCCAATAAATCGTCAACTAATGGAATAGGGAACCTGTTTTTGACTGTCCTCTTATTTAATTCCCTGTAATCTATGCATAGACGCCATCCTCCATCTTTTTTCCCAACCAATACCACTGGACTGGAATATGAACTGCAGTTGTTTCGAATAATTCCAGTTTGTAAGTATTGTTGTATGAGACCATCAATGATGTCTTTTTGCTGTTTAGCATATCGATAGGGTCGTTTATTCACTGGGTTTGTGCCTTGAACCAAAGGAATGCGGTGATCATGGTCAGCTCTCTTAGGTGGAAGTGTGGTTGGTTCGTGAAACACGTCTTCAAAATCCAGCAGTAACTTCTCAATGCTATCAGGAATATTGCTGGGTTCAGCGTGAGTTGATAATGAATGTAATAAAGTACCTTCACCCTTATCACACAATTGTATCATTGATATGTGGACTCTTGATGCAAGCGTATTAGATACCCTTTGTTTCCTAATGGTTTTGAGGTTCGGATTTGGTGTACCCCTTAACACCAGTCTTCTCCCTTGCACCACAAATTCCATGGTTAACTTTTCAAAGTTCCACGTGATATCCCCTAAAGTAATCAACCATTCTATACCGAGAACCATGTCACAACATCCTAACNGTAACAACAACATATTCGATTTGAAAGATGCATTATGTAATATCCAAGAAAAATTTTTAACCATCGTGTTAATATGAACCTTAGCACCGTCTGCCACTGTAACACTCAAAGGGTCCATGTTCCCGATTCTGCATCCCAGTTTCTTGGCTATATGAATATCCAAGAAATTATGAGTACTCCCACTATCGATGAGGATATGCAGAGGTTTCTTTCGGCAAAGACCAGTAACTCTCATAGTTTTGAAATTAGCAACCCCTGTCAGAGCATTAACTGAAATCAATGGTTCTTCTTCCCTGTTACCCTCCGTTTCAACCGAGTTTGTTGTGTCTTCATCTGAAACTGTGTCATCCTCCAATTCCATGACATGAATCTGGAGTTTTTTGTGGGTTAAACTATGGGCAGGTGTGAACGGCTCATCGCAAAAATAACATAAGCCTTTAGCCCTCCTTTCATTCATAAAAGCAGGAGTAAGATTTCTTGAGGTTGGTCTTGGCTGAGGGTCTTCCACTCGCTGGGTGGGATTAGGCAACAAAGGTGGTTTGAATTGTCTGGGGAATGACTTTGCTTGTGAACTGGTGTTGTTAACAGATTCATACATTTTGGCTAGCGAGAAGGCTTTCCTTACAGAAGTAGGTTGAAACATCCGAACCATCATTTGCACGTCTTGCTTCAATCCACCCAGAAAGCAACTTAATTGATTGGTCTCTAAAAGTTCCACTTGCGATACTATCCGATCAAAAGCGTCATGGTAATCTTGAACAGAGTTCTTTTGACGCAACTTCATCAAATCAACCATAGGATCTTCACAAACCTCCCCAAATCTATCAATCAAGATCTTGGTGTAAGATTCCCAAGAAGGAAGGTTGAATAATCCGATGTTCTTGACATATGCACTGTGCCATTGTAGAGCTTTTCCTTCGAAATAAATAACTGCCAAACGGACCTTGTAATCATCCGGTGTGCCATCCACCGAAAAGAAAGTTTCACATTGAATTAGCCATTGTTTTACCCCATCCCCGTTGAAGTGAGGAAAATCTATCCTAGCCAACCTAATACTGCAAGAATACGGTCGAGAAGGGTTACCGTTATTGGAGAGATTATGCGTTTCGCGGTTACCCATGATTTCTTCAAGGTTGTTCTTCAACGATGCACCAATTTGCATGAAGCGAGCTTCCAACGATGTTCCCAACTCCAAGAAACGAGTCTCCATTGAGTCTTTGAATTGTTCAAAATCTTCACGCACAGAACGGGTGTTGGCAGCCATTGGAATGACATGGGTGGAAGGTTACCTTCTGATACCAATTGTTATGGTTCTTTAGGAAGACACAGTCTCGAACAGAACCAGAGGAGAGGAGTAGGGAATCCAGTAAGAAGAAAGAATTTCGAACACAAGAGAATTGAGGTGAGAGATTAGGAAAATTCTGATTGTATTCACTTATGCCCTATTTTACAGTATGTGATGGTTTATATAGCAGAAAACTAGATTACAGAGACAAATCTATATCTATAAATGTTCGGTGGTCTTTAACCACAAACCACACCGACCGCTTGGGACCCACCGACTATTTGGTAGTATTTATCCGCAATCCATTCGGTGGATATCCTATATCATTCACAGTTCAGGTTAATTGATAGGGATAATAGGAGATGGTTGGTTTATGAGAGAAGAAAGAAGGGGAACTGATTAGGGGGAATTAACTGTAACCGTTTAACTGTTTTATCAGTTAGAACAGTTGGGTTGGGGTGTATAAATAAATAGAAGGCAGATACTGAGGGGGTTGATTGTTTAGTTGTTAACGGGTACTTACCTGTTGAAGAGGGTTATGCCTCTGTGTTCTATCTGTACAGACATTCTTCTGTTAATAACATTCAGTTTTCCCATTCTTTCTGTGTTTCTTGGAGTGAAAGTGAGGGTTGCAATTAGGTTCCCAATTCAGGAACCTATCATTTGGTCCGACCTGCCGGATCCCCAATCAGAGTGTTTCACGCGTGGAAATGGAGGGAAGAATGGTGGTAGTAGAAGGGCACTTAGAGGCGGTCGAAGTGGCAATCGCCGAGACGAAAGCTGATACGGGGGCGTTGCGAAAGGAGACGGGGGTGTTGCGACAGGAGACGACGGCGATACGACAGGACGTCCAAGCAATCTTGAAGGCGCTTGAAGAACGTAACCACAATCACCACGGGAAGCGATAGGGGGAGAGTGAGTCGTCGGTGGCCCCAACAGTGAAGGTGGAAGAGGTGGAGGCGATAACCGAGGGCGTTTGATACAATGGAGGAAGCGAGTCGAATTACCAGTCTTTGAGGGGGGCGAACCTTGGGTTTGGATAGGCAGAGCAGAAAAGTTTTTCGAAGTACAGAAGGTGGCGGAGGAGGAGAAATTGGAACTGGCCTTTATCAGTATGGATGGCTACGCCGGAAGCTGGTTCCGATTCTGGCAAGAGAAAACCAAGAACCTTTCTTGGGATGGGTTGAAGAGGGCTCTAGGTATCCGATTTGGAGGAGGAACATGAGGGCAGTGTACGAGAGGCTGTCAACCATACGACAGTCAGGACCGGTGGAGGAGTACATACGTGATTTTGAAGTTTTGGTGGGTCAGACGACCCAGATACCAGAGGAGCAGATCATGGGGTATTTCCTGTCCGGACTAAGGGAGGAGGTGGGCGATCATGTCCGGCCACATGCCCCACCGGATTTGATGACGACCATGCGAGTGGCGAGGGATGTGGAGAAATTGTGCACGAAGACCGGAGGAGGGTGGGTATCCAAGAATCAAAATTCTTGGGGCAAGGCGTCAGGTTCGGTGACGCGAGTTGAACCGAATCAAGAGTCAACGGTACGAGGGGGAACGACGGAAAGCGTTGGGTTGGTTAATGAAGATAGGACCCAAGGGCGGAATAAGGGGGTGGCTACCGGTAGCGGAGGTGATCGGAATGTTCGCAACCTACCTTACTCGGAGTATCTTAAACGGAGGGAAGAGGTTCGTTGTTTCAGGTGCGGCAGACCCTTCGGCCCCGGCCATCGTTGTCCAGAGAGGGGTCTCAAAATGCTAATTGTGGTAGAGGAAGAGGAAGAGACCGAAGGCGACGAGGTGACGGAGACGAACCTTGCGAGGCACTGTCCGCCGGCGGGCTGACGACACCCAAAACAATGAAGTTACGAGGCCACATCGGGCACAGAGAGGTGTTAGTTTTAATTGATAGTGGCGCGAGCCACAACTTCATTGATCGGCGGGTGGTGGAGGAACTGCGGATGAAGGTGACCAAGACGCAACCTTATATGGTGAGTCTTAGAGACGGTCAAAAGAAAAGAATTAGCGGGTGTTGTGAGGGAGTAAAGTTGGAGCTTGGGGAAGCTCAGCTGATTGAAAGATTTTACTTGTTTGAACTTGGGGGAGTTGAAATAATTCTGGGGGTGGAGTGGTTGCAGAGGCTGGGAGAAGTAATGGTGGGCTGGGGAAAGTTGAAGATGATGTATAAGGAGGGAGGAAGAGAGGTGACGGTGAGGGGTGACCCCACGTTGGAACGCAGAGTGTTGGGCCCCAGGGCGCTCATGAAAATGGATCGAACTGAGACTTGTTATGTGGTTTGGGATTTGGGCTCAATGGAGGCCCAACAAAATAAACTGAAGAACGTGGGCCTCACTGAAAAACAGAAAAGAGAGATGGAGAGTCTTCTGGAGAATTATGACGTGGTGTTCTCTGAAGCAAAGACACTGCCACCTAACCGAGAGGTCGAACACCACATATAACTTAAAGAGGGGGTCGATCCAGTTAATGTCCTGCCATACCAGTATCCGCATGCCATCAAAGCTGAGATAAAGCACCAAATCGCAAAAATGCTACAGACGGGGGTGATCCGACCGAGCCACAGCCCCTACTCAAGTCCAGTGATCTTAGTAAAGAAGAAGGACGACAACTGGCGGTTTTGCATCGACTACCGAGCACTCAACCGAGCGACGGTGCCGGACAAGTTTCCAATTCCGGTGATCGAGGAGTTGTTGGACGAGCTGAAGGGGGCGTCTTCCTTTTCGAAAGTCGACCTAAAAGCGGGTTATCATCAAATCTGTATGAGTGAACGGGACGTGGAGAAAACAACATTTCGTACTCATCAGGGGCACTACGAGTTCGTCGTCATGCCTTTCGGGCTTACGAACGCGCCGACAACCTTTCAAACTGCAATGAACGCATTGTTTCAGCCCTATCTGCGCAGGTATGTTCTCGTATTCTTTGACGACATTCTGGTATACAGTCGCACGTGGGAGGAACATCTTGAACATGTTAAATGTGTGCTCACGATTCTGCAACGAGACAAGTGGGTTGCGAACAAGGGGAAATGTGAATTTGGGCAGACCCAAGTTAAGTACTTGGGGCACATCGTCTCCAGTAGAGGGGTAGAGATGGACGACGAAAAGATCAAGGCAGTGGTGGAATGGGAGCGTCCGAAAACAGTGAAAAGTTTGAGGGGATTTCTAGGGTTAACGAGGTACTATCGGAGGTTCGTCCGGGATTATGGCAAGATCGCCAGACCCTTGACGGAATTGATGAAGAAAGGGGGATTCTCGTGGAATGAAAAGGCCGAGGAGGCGTGGGTGCATTTGAAGAGAAAGATGACGACAGTGCCAGTATTATCTTTGCCCGACTTCACACAACCTTTCCACATAGAATGTGATGCGTCGGGAAGTGGCGTGGGGGTCGTGTTGATGCAAGGAAGAAACCCGATAGCCTACTTCAGCAAGGCGTTGTCCGAAGGAAAGTTGAGCAAGTCCATCTACGAGAAGGAGATGATGGCTTTGGTGTTAGCGTTACAACATTGGAGGCCTTATCTTGTGGGGCAGCGTTTTGTAGTTCATACGGACCAGAAGAGTCTTCATCATCTGCTGGAACAGCGTATCACCACCCAAAACCAGCAGGACTGGATAGCTAAGCTTTTGGGATACGACTTTGAAATTGTTTATGACAGGAACTGCGAATAAGGCTGCAGATGCTCTTTCAAGGCAGTTTGAAGGAGAAGATGAAGGGGAGAAGGAGCTGAGTGTAGTAGCACGGCCTTTTTGGCAAGATGTTGGAGAAATAATGCAGGAAGTAGAGGTGAATGAGTTTTTGCAGAAGGTGATGAACGACGTAAGGAGAGATCCCAACACCCATCCCGCTTACACTTTAGAACATGAAAGGCTCCACCACAAAGGCAGATTGGTGTTGTCGGCTAAGTCCAAATGGATTCCAAAGTTGTTAGCCGAATTTCATGTGACACAAACGGGGGGCCACTCGGGAGTGTACAGGACTTACAAGCGTATCGCACAATCATTGTACTGGGCCGGGATGAAGAAGGATGTAACGGAGTTTGTGGCTAAGTGTCTGGTGTGCCAACAACACAAGTACTTAACATCTTCTCGTCAAGGATTACTACAGCCCTTGCCAGTGCCGAATGCCATATGGGAGGAGTTGAGTATGGATTTTATAGTTCGCTTGCCTAAGTCCCAGGGGTATGACGCAGTATTGGTGGTGGTGGATCGCTTGAGCAAATACGCACACTTCTTACCACTCAAGCACCCATATTTAGCGAAAATAGTGGCTGAAATTTTCATAAGAGAAATTGTGAGGTTGCATGGGATACCACAATCTATAGTATCTGACCAGGATCCGTTGTTCCTGAGTATATTTTGGAAGGAACTGTTTAAAGGGCAGGGTACGCAGCTAAAGATGAGTACCGCCTACCACCCTAAGACGGACAGTCAAACGGAGGTGCTAAATCGTGTTTTGGAGGGGTATCTTAGGTGATTCTGTTCGGAGCAGCAAAGGGGTGGATGACCGTGTTGTCATGGGCCGAAAATTGGTACAACACGAGCTACCAAGGAGCAATAAGGTGCACCCCATTTGAAGCCGTGTATGGGAGGGCGCCTCCCTCTTTGCATAGGTTCATTCATGGAGAATCTTTGGTGGAGGCAGTGAGTCAAGAGCTCCTAACCAGGGATGAAGCCCTGAAACAATTAAAGTTTCATCTGGAAAGGGCACAGGATCTTATGGTAAGGCAAGCTAATAAAAGGAGAAAGGCTGTGAACGTGGAAGTGGGGGATTGGGTGTACCTGAAGATACAGCCTCATAGACAAACATCAATGCCAACCAGGCTCCATCCAAAGCTAGCAACTAGATACTTTGGACCGTTTCTGGTGGTTCAGAAGGTGGGAAAGAATGCATGTAAGTTACAGCTACCGGAGACAGCTAGAATTCATCCTGTCTTCTTCCATGTTTCACAAGTGAAGAAGGCGATAGGAGAAAAAAGGGTGGAGAGGGACTTACCACAGGACCTGCAGGCCGAAGGACCTTCATTCTGGCCCGTAAACATTTTGGGAAGAAGGCAGCTGCAGGAAGGAGGGGAAAGTGTACTACAACTACTAGTTGAGTGGCAAGAAGGAGGACAAGAAAGGGCTACCTAGGAGAATGAAATCACGATACGGGAACAGTATCCCGATTTCAACCTTGGGGATAAGGTTGGAGTTCAAGGAGCGGGTATTGATAGGGATAATAGGAGATGGTTGGTTTATGACAGAAGAAAGAAGGGGAACTGATTAGGGGGAACTAACTGTAACCGTTTAACTGTTTTATCAGTTAGAACAGTTGGGTTGGGGTGTATAAATAAATAGAAGGCAGATACTGAGGGGGGTTGATTGTTTGGTTGTTAACGGGTACTTACCTGTTGAAGAGGGTTATGCCTTTGTGTTCTATCTGTACAGACATTCTTCTGTGAATAACATTCAGTTTTCCCATTCTTTCTGTGTTTCTTGGAGTGAAAGTGAGGGTTGCAATTAGGTTCCCAATTCAGGAACCTATCATTNTTCTGTGAATAACATTCAGTTTTCCCATTCTTTCTGTGTTTCTTGGAGTGAAAGTGAGGGTTGCAATTAGGTTCCCAATTCAGGAACCTATCATTAGTCTCTTAAATAGATAATATTGTTCACAGTTCACATAGTACAGTTCACGGTTCAGAGTTCAGGTTAGTCTCCTAAATAGATAATTGATACGCGGGGCCCAAGCCCAATGTCTTTAATGTAGACTTTCTTTTATGTACCTTGTATTGTGTTAGGCATGTGGTACATTTAGACCTATATATAGGCATGCTAACACATCTTGTAATTACTTTTGAGCTAAATGAGAATTAGATTTCTGAAATCCAGAATTAATTCTCTCTTGAAAGTCATTGGCTAGAGAGTCCAAAGACCTCTAGCCTCCTTCCAAAGCACANTGACCGAACGATTCGTCCTTTCCCTGCCATCTAACCGATTGAAACCACTTTTGCACCTAACTAGTCCTTTTCCTCCGATCAAAATAGCATTTCCATCGATTAATCGGCCGGTTTAGTGAATCCTCACCGACCTAGGGTTTTCCTACCGTCTAGAACTAGATCTAGGGTTTCTTGTGTTCGTCTCCGCCTAGCTCTCGATTTAGAACTCCTTCATCATTCTGCTACGTCTTCTCGTCGGAGAAGCTTCGAGGAGGTCCATATCGCCTCTCGGCCAACCTTCTTCGAGGCTTTCCTGTATCAATAATATTCTTGAGTATACCACAGCAACGATACTTCAGTTTAGAGCTTGGAGCAAGCCAGACCAACCATTTAATGAGGGGAGTTGCTTAGTTTTCTTACCTTTGGATTGTTTAATTGTTTCTGTCTTAGCTTGAAATTGATAACATTGATGGTTGCTCTGCTAAATTGAGTGTGAATATTTGATTGCAGACTGTACTTTGAGAGCAAAAAGAGTTCTTTTAGCAGCATCAAGTGTAGAAAGCCGAGAAAAAAGGGAGGACTCATTTCTGCGTAAATTTCCTCTTCTAAGATGTTTAGTTAACAATTTGATGATCCAGCTTTGTGCATTTGTGCATTGCAGAGTGAATCCAAAAGACAAGCAGCAGCAACATTTTGATTGGACAAAGGTAGAAGCTTGAAGTTGTGAAAAAGCAATAATGGTGCACGTGAGATGTTTCCGCAGAGTGGAACTAAGACCAGAGCAGTAGGATAGTTTCATTTGTATTATTTTCATTTTCTTTGTATTTGATGGGCTTGCAGCCCAACTGCTAATGTTAGTCTTAGCTTTTCTGTTTGTAAAAGGGCCATTATAAAAGTCCAAGTTTGGAAGAGTCCTTGGTGCTCTTTGAAATCTTGGCAACTTTTCTTGTTTGTTCTTTAATTTTAGCATAGCTAGACATAGGAGTAGAATTTGATTGTCTTTGCATGTGTTTGATTTTCACGTGTAGGTGTGACCTTTGTCACATTAAAGTCCGAACGTATTAGGGGTCTTAGAGTCCGTTTTCATTGTTTGTTTCTTTTGAGTTTTGCACTTTGTTTTTCAAAAAAAAATGTCTTGTTATTCATCTAGGATGTCTAGTTCATACATCAGGGATGATTTGTGTACTAAAGCTAGAAAAATTCCCTTCTTTGGTAAAGATACAAATGTTTTAACATACCTAGTTTGGGAAAAAGAAATTAATCAAATGCATCCTGATCTTCTTAAGCAAAGTGAACTTGAGTCTTATAGTACAATTGTTCTTTGTAGAGAGCGTGAATCTCGAGTTCTTAGTTTATACCTCTCTAGATTAGAAAAGCATGCACTAGAGTGGTGGGATGAAAGGCAATATTGGGTTCATCAAGGTAGAAAATCCACCATTGAAAATTGGTATGAATTGAGATCGTGCATGAGAAGAAAGTTTATGCCTCCAAATATTCAAAGTAACTTAGAACATATGAGAGAGTTTATTAGAGAAGGCAAGTCATTCATTGAAAAATTAAGTGGATTCAATCGTAGGGAAATAGAGTTTAGAGAAAAACTCATGAAGTTCTTGAATGAGGGAAGTAAAAGGAGATTTGAGAGAGAACATAGGCAATTACAAGAAAGAATAGAGAGACAAGAGAGAAGAAAAGAGAGAAAACGAGAAGAAGAAAGACAAAGACAAAGAGAGAAAGAGAAAACAAGAGAGAAAAGAAGAGGAAGAAAGAGTGAGAAGAGAACTAGTGAAAAGAGAAGAAGAAGAAAGAGTGAGAAGAGAACTAGTGAGAAGAGAAGAAGAAAGAGAGAAAAAAGAAGAGGAAGANAAAAGAGAGCAGGAAGAGAGACTACAAAAGAAAGAGAAGGAAGAACTTGAAAAGAAAGACATGGAAGAAAAGAAGAAAGAACAATGGAGGGCAACATCCTCTACTCTTACAATAGAACACAAATTTTTAAGGGGAGGTTTTCTATCTTTTCACTTTCCAATTGTTATTGAATGCTTTAATTCTACCTTTTCTTTCCAAGAATTTGCCATTAAACCTTTTCAAAAGTTGCAATCTTTAACACATGGCAATCAAAAACTTGAGTTAGAGATATCTTCAAGTTATCACTAATTCAAGACAAAAATGTATTTTCAAATGGAGTAAGGTTTCTTTCTAGTCATAAACTTGAAAATTTCAAAGTTAGGAAACCTTCTTCTAAACATCTTTCTTTATACATCTTATTGGGTCAAATAAAACTAATTAGAGATATGTTTGATGCTTATTGCAGATTAATATTTGATCCAGGAGGAACTACCATGGAGATTACAACAATAAGTCCTCAGGCGAACCATCATATTTGAGGACAAATCCTTTCCAAGAGGGAGGGGATGATATGCGGGGCCCAAGCCCAATGTCTTTAGTGTAGACTTTCTTATATGTACCTTGTATTGTGTTAGGCATGTGGTACATCTAGACCTATATATAGGCATGCTAACACATCTTGTAATTACTTTTGAGCTAAATGAGAATTAGATTTCTGAAATCCAGAATTAATTCTCTTTTGAAAGTCATTGGCTAGAGAGTCCAAAGACCTCTAGCCTCCTTCCAAAGCACA